>NC_133334.1:109625461-109837961 GCF_042186555.1 Aquarana catesbeiana
GCAAAACTTACTTGACTATACCAGCTTTGGTCTGGCATTGCCATGTAGTGACGTAAAGTAGCACCATCAAGCCTCAGAGCTACCAAGAACTCCTGGAATGAATGAAAAACAAAGAAAACGATTTGCAGTATCCAATAAAAGGTTTATGCATGTGAAAACAACTCTACCTGGATAATCAGCAAGATTGTCCCAAGAAGAAGGGAAGGTGCATGCTTTCAATTCCTCACACTTATTTTTTTTTTTGTGTGTATATATAGTATAATGTAAATGTTGCAACTGCTTTTATATATGATATTTCCGTGATCTGAGCATTGAAACGGTATTAGTCTACATACACTATATATTTAAATATTATAAATGTATGCATAACCCGCTTTCCTTTATGACCTCCTTTTATCTGCAGGACAAGATTATGGAGCAGGTCTGTGAGAAATTGTGCCCATTCAACCCGAAGATCATTTGAAAAGTCAGTTACAGGTGTTAGTTAGATGACAAGACTAGGCTCACAATTGGCTCAGTAGGGTTGAGGCCAGGGCTCTGAGCAGCCCATCAAAGTTCCTCCACACCAGAATTGGATCTAGGAAGCAGAGGAAAACTGGCAGAGGGTACTGGGGCAAGTGGTCACATTCTCCTTATTACATGACACAACTATGTATGTATATTGCACCGACCAGAAACTTTGCCCAAGTTTTTTTGCTAGTTCTGCTGATTTGCTGCACATGCTATGGAGGTGCTGCAAACTATTTTACTACTGGGAAGCTGTAGTTGACATCATTAAGGTTTATTGATTCCATTACCCGGGATCCACTAGTGCAGGGGTAGGCAACCTTTCAGGGGGTGAGATCTACCTTGGCAACATGGAAAAAAATCAAAAGATCCCTGGGGGAAGGGGGTGCCCTTTAAAAAAAATAGCTATCGAGCGCCCAATAAAAACACAGCATAGTGTCTTGTGCTCCCCCAAATAGTATCCTCCCCTCACAATAGTGTCCTCTGCGCCCCCCCCCCCCCAGTAGTTTTCCTACCCGACTCCCTCCCACAGTAGAGACCTCTGCTTCCCCATAGCAGTGTCCCATCACATCCTCCACTATAGTGTCCTCTGCCCCCCCCCCCCTCCACCCCACAGTAGGGACCTCTGCCCCTCCTACTATTGCAGTGTCCTGTGTCCCCTACCCCCCAAAAGCAGTGTCCTCTGTCTCCTTCACAACTCCCCATTGTAGTGTCACCTGCACCCCCATAGCAGTGTCCTGTACCCCCCAAAGCAGTGACCTCTGTCACCTTCACCCCCCCCCCAAAAAAAAGAAAAACACTGTCCTTATTACATTAACACTAATATCCCTAAAGAGAAATTGACATCCAAATAGGGGATGCCCACAGAAGTTTAATACATTCTGGGACCCATAGCCATCAACAACTGGCTTAATCTTGTTATGCAGCGCTAATTTCAAGGGTAAATTTGGAGACTGGCCTACCATACAGAGAACTAGTGCACTGCATAGACCTATCCATGCTAAGATAATAGCACAAGTAAAGATAGGAGTGGTGATGAGGACACCCTGCAGAGAGCACAGGTTCCTAGTTTTACATGTTAAATATATGTTCCCAACAAATCAGCTAGGAAATAATAGCCATACACCTTTGATTATATGCATATACCTTTCATTTGCAATTTATTGAAGACTTGATAGGTACAAGTTTGCAATGATTCTTCATAATGTGCATTATGGATATGCACAAACTGCTTTGCTTGTTGGTGGAGTATATGTATATGGTACTTATCCTAGGTTGTTATGCTCTGTATCTGAAGGTTATGGACACAGTCTCCGCATCAAATTCATTTGTCCACAAGTAAATCATGTGGGAATAGGGTCTTCCCCAATGGTTACAGCTAGGTTGGAAGTCTGCAATTGTCAAAAATGTCTTTGTATGCTGTAACATTACTCACTAGAAATACATGAACTTAATATTGAAAGAAGTCCACATACTTTTAGCCATATTGTGCGTTTGATAGGTATCCAAAAATATTTAAAATGGCTATATGATGTAATACATGCATTAGCCTTTACAGTATACATTTTATAGATTCTATAGACACAGTAGAGTCCCTCAATGTAGCAGTAGTACATACACTATTCCTAATATCCAATTGGCCAATGCTAGTTCTAATAACAGTATGAAAGTGTAATGTGCTCTAACAAATCAATGCCATAACACTGGAGAACGAGAAAGCAGCAAGATACAAAGTGCTGCAATTTTTTGAAAATTTCCGAAAAAACAGTTTATTAGGAAATAATAAAACTTCTACAACATTACTGAAAACGAAATCAGATACCGGTACCCTTTTATATATCACAGAAGATGTTAATTTCACTAAACACTATACATTTTTTGCCATACCTTGACATTTTTCACAAGGTTTAAGTCAATACGGACAGCCAGAGAGAGCATCTTTAAGTTCTTTTCTTTTCTGGTTGATGGCAACTGTGCAGAAACACCCTCTTCTGAGATATAGATCGTGGGGTTCAGGTTTTCAGGCGGTACAAATGTGGGTATTTCTAAACTACTTGGTGCTAGGTAGTCCTCTACAGAAGCTAAATGTAGAGATAAAAAAGTCACAAAGTGAATAAACACAAAAAAATATGATCTCTGTACACATACAGAGGAAGTTTTTCACCTTCATGTTATACTGCTATCTATAAAAGGATTAGATACTGACAAACAAAAAGGCTATAGGACAGCCCAGGATAACCTCTCTCCTACTACCAGCATGCCTCAGTTATGCAGCATGATCATAAACACAAACGGGTGGACCCCGTGTCCCCAATGGACACAAAGAACATGATTTTAGAGAGAATACAAAAATTGTATTTTCTTTCTTGTCTATTGAGGGACAAAGGAAGTCTTTCATGATGCCCAAGAGCAGTCCAACTGAAGGTTGGGCAACAAAGCAAACAAATCGCTAACAGGCTCAAGAAAATACAACAGGGAACTGGGGATTGCCTGCAGTTCAAAGAACTTCCTGAAGTACCATAAACTCTAAGCTGGCATCAGGCGAGGCAGAGCTAAGACAACTTGGTCCAGGATCCCAAAGAGAGCCAGTCTGAGGAAACACAGAAATTTTGGAAAGGAGAATGCTAGGGGGAATGGCAAATAAAACTCAAGATTGTAACTCTTGGGCGTCACCTCCCACACCCAAGCATCTGGGAAATGCATGATGTCCAAGCCTCCTCAAAAGTTTGACATCCCCAGACTCTGGAATGTGGCGGCATACTTTCCCCCCCTTACAGGGAAGAAGACTCGTCCAAGGATTTGGTAGACTTTTAAGAGATTTCACCCAGTCAGACATCTGACCCAAGTAAAATCACAGCCAAAAGACTGGTGAGACCTGCCAGTGAGAGCAGAGATCTGAAAAGGACATATAAATTTTTATCTGTAGGGTCCTTAAAAGCAGTTGATCCTGCCTAGGGGTTAGTAGTCGCCGTGTAAGACACAGCTTAATCCACAGAAGAGATGGATCACTTATCAATAAAATCTGTACCAGATACAAAGCTAGCAAGCTCTTAAGGGAAGTGAACAGTCTATCAGGACACTTCCAATCATTATACAGAAATAGTTTGTAAAGCAAGTGTAGAGGGCTGATCTTTGCTGCCCTAGGGACCGTATACGATCTAGGGCTGAAAACAGCACTGATAGAACAAGTAGCACTAGGCTAATCCTCTAGTTGTAAAATGGTGTGCACTGCATCAAAAAGAGTCAAAACAGTCTCCTTTACCTTGGGTGTAATGGCAGTCGACTGCGGCGACTGCAGGGAAAGCTTTTTCAACAAGCATTTGAGCGACTCCAAATCAGATAAAATCTCAGCAGGCTCAAAAGTCATTAAGATCACAGGTAAATCAGACAAACTATTTTAGGGTTAGGGAAAGGGCATGGGAAAGTCGTATGGCCTCAGCGATCAAATTCAGCAAATTGGGTAATTTGGGTCATTAAGTCCTGCTTAATTGTAGTAAAAACTTTAGATGACAGGGCAGAGGATCCAGCTACAACAGATTGTGAGACAGATTGAGACAACATGACTCTGGGCTGCAAATGTTAGCACCATCAGTAGGCATTCCAACACATTAGCTGGGGGAACCAGGTACAGTAAGACTGCCCAACCACCTCCCCATTTTCTTCTGCAAAAGCTAAAGCTCAGGGTATGAGCTGGTAGCAGGTGAGGGTCAAGTAATTGTGGGTGAGCAGCAAGATTAGATCAAAAGTCAAAGTT
Organism: Aquarana catesbeiana; assembly: GCF_042186555.1. Taxonomy (NCBI): domain Eukaryota; kingdom Metazoa; phylum Chordata; class Amphibia; order Anura; family Ranidae; genus Aquarana; species Aquarana catesbeiana. Next base: position 109,629,723 of record NC_133334.1, read on the forward strand.
CCATGTGTCTTTTTGTAACAGCAGGAAGATGCTTTTTTAGTGCTGTGTGACAGGAAAGAGAGCATGCAGTGCACTTGTGACACTTCACCTTGCAAATGACGCCAATGCTAAGTCACACAACATTAACCCCTTTCATGGCAGAGCCAGCAGGAAACTAGGAATAATGGCATCCAGCAACCACCAAAACTGAAAGAACTTCCAGTGCCCAGCCTTCACTAAATGAATAATCAGAGACAGAGCAAGCACAGAGACAATGCCAGTGGCTCTGAACCCAGAAAGTGCTTTACCAGAGCAATGTCATGAAAGCATCCCACGTGGAATCCAGCACTTTAAGGCCAGCCCCCCCCCCAATGTCCAGCCCAGTTGGGTCCAGATGTGAACAGTCCAAAAGGCTGGCTGAGGACGATCATGCAGGGTAACTGTCGATGAGATAGGAAACCTACAGCAGAAATGTAGAGAAGAGTCTCGATTGAAGAATAAAAATTGTAAAGAAAAAAATTCCTAGGAAACTAGAAAAAAACTAGCACACTGATAGTAGGAGTGGTTATTTTACACTGGCATACGCATTTTTTTTTTTTTACCAGTGTTGAATCCTCCTATAGGTGGCAGTATAAGTCTAACGGTTTAGACTTTCTTTGTCTCTCAATGGATAAGAAAGAAAATTATGACAAATGTTTGAATGTATCCGGCACTCACAGGAATGCAGCCATGTTAAGATAATGCTTGGTAGGGTTTATGAAAGCATAAAATGTGTTTCTAAAGTGTCTCCTGTATTCTTGAACCGAGAACACACTACTCCTTTTCTGTGGTCATTCCCTCTTAGATGGTAAGCTCTAAGGAGCAAGGCCCTCTGTCTACCCTCATGTTGTAAAGCACTGCACCCTGTATAGCTATATGAACCCTGTATAATAATAATTAGTACTCAACTCAGGTGTATTTGAACTAGGATCCAAACCTATGTGTACAAGCCAACCAGGAAGCTGTGACTGCTACAGGACAATCATCTGTGACTTTCTTGTATGGCCACACATACACTATATTACCAAAAGTATTGGGGCGCCTGCCTTTAGGTTGGGTTCACACCATCGCTGCATCCGTCTCACAGCAGGGGTCCAGTGTGTCCTGGTTCACCATTTCAGCCCCGAATTTTGGGCTTAATTCGGACCCGAAACGGACCAAAAAATGCACCGGACCTGCTGCGGAGATATGTGAACCGGCTCCATAGAGAGCCGGTCAAAATCTCCTGCTATTGCGAATTGGATGCGGGGAAACCGCCGGAACTCAGACGGAATTCCGATCAAGTGGTCTTGCATACACACGGTCATACCAAAGTCCGACCGTACAGAACGCGGTGACGTACAACGGGACTAGAACAAAGAAGTTTAATAGCCAGTAGCTTCCGTCTTGTACTTGCTTCAGAGCATGCGTTGTTTTTGGTCCGCCGAAACAGCATACAGACGATCGGTTTTCCTGATAGGAATTGGTTCCATCGGAAATATTTAGAACGTGTTCTATTTCTAGGTCCGTCAGAATTTTCGAAAAAAAAAAGTCCGAGTTAGGCATATACACGATCAGAATACACGATGAAAGGCTTCCGTCTGACTTTTTCTGTCGGACATTCCGCTCGTGTGTACGCTGCTTTAGATTGCTTGCTAATCTCCCATTTAGTAATTTATAGTCTCTTCTGTGTGCAAGGGCAGTTTAAAACCCTTTCTGTCTGGGGCTCAAGGCATACATAACAAATAGGCAACTGGTGGAGAGGTTATACATATGAACGTACAGGCAACCAATCCTAAGACTGTTACCCTGCTCCACACAGAATGCTCTCGGGACTATTCTCTAAGAGGTCATTTTTTTTAAACTTCTTGTGACCACAAGCTGCCCTTTACCATTATGAAATGAACAACTGCATCATGGTAGCTCTAATGCTTCTAAAATAAAGCTTTAACATAATAATCCTGTTGCCACAATACAATGTCTTGGTTAATTCAAGAGTTCATATTGCTACTCTCCAATACACACCCATTTATCAGGAATAATACCTTTATGAAAAAGTGATATGGTGTCAGACTCAATACATAGATAGCTAAGATCCACTCTTCCTTTGTGCTTGGAGACACTGAAGATACGGCCATTTTCTACATCCAGAACTACCTCACCATGCTGACCATCCAGCTTCTTGCTTCCTTCACTCTGTCTCAAGGTAGACAACAGAAAAAAATCAGCAGGCAAAGACACATTACAGGAGGTCCTGACAGAGAATAAACGCAGGTACAAGACTAAGAAATCAAAAATAAACCTTGAATTCCGTCCAAGCTGTGATGCGTCCTTGCAAAATGTTGATAGAAGCAGAAAAAAAACTGAGGCCTTCTTGGTTGCCTTTCCTAGCCTTGGCAATCGCATCCACTGAGTAGAAATGGGAGTCTTCATCCTCGGAATCAGAGTCTGTCAGGAAAGAAATGGGCATTTAGACTAGAAGAATGTTAGCAGCCCCCCCCCCACCCCCCACCCCCTTTATAAATTTTTTTTTCTTTCAGCAAAATATGTAGAACAGTAAAACATCGAAACATATCACACTCTGGTGGTCATGCAAAGGTACATGGAGGGGATACGATAACAATAGTGCATACACAGAAATGTTATGTCACTACTTATAACATAACGATCATATGAGTTGCTACCTCACTGACAACAACCTTCTCGATCCCCTACAGTCCGGCTTCCACCCACAACATTCCACTGAAACTGCCCTACTAAAACTCACCAACAACCTATTAACTGCTAAAACCAATGGCCAGTACTTCATACTTATTCTCTTGGACCTTTCTGCTGCCTTCGACACAATTGACCACCCACTCCTCCTCAACACACTCCACTCCCTTGGCCTCCGTGACTGATTTTTCCTGGTTCTTCTCCTACCTATCTCAGCGCACTTTCAGTGTCACATACACCACCATCTCCTCGGCTCCCCTTCCTCTTTCTGTTGGGGTACCCCAAGGCTCTGCCCCTGGCCCCTCCCATTCTCTCTCTCTATACCTCTTCCCTGGGCCAGTTGATAACCTCTCATAGCGTCCAATACCACCTTTATGCTGACGACACCCATATTTATCTCTCCACTCCTCAACTCACCCCCTCAATCTCCTCATGTATCACAAAATTACTGAGTGAAATATCAGTATGGATGTCACACCACTTCCTCAAACTCAATCTTTCTAAAACGGAGCTTGTAATATTTCCTCCTCCCCGATCCCCTACCCATGACTTTACCATTAAGATCAACAGCACAACCATTGGTCCCTCCACACATGCCAGGGTGCTGGGTGTAATCCTAAACTATGACCTCTCCTTCTGCCCCCACATCCAATCACGGTCTACATCTTGCCACCTTAACCTGCGCAACATTTCCAGAATTCGTCCCTTCCTGACCAACGACACCGCAAAACAACTAATTCCACCCTTGGTTATTTCCCGCCTCAACTACAGTAACTCTCTCCTCACCGGCCTACCCTTACACAGGCTATCCCGCTTTCAGTCTATTATGAATTCTGCTGCTAGACTCATACACATTACTACAGGGCTTGACAAATTTGCTTGGAATCTAGGAGCCAGCTAAAAAAGTTAGGAGCCAGGTTTTTTTTTGTTTTTTTTTTAAACGACCGACAAAGCTTAATTTTCAATATAAAAATTAACCAATCTTAAATTTACACAGAGACGACTAGAACGAATGTGACTGCTTTTATTTCCTGCCATACAGGGACATTAGACCGCCATATTCCCGCTAAGGATCCAATCAGGTCTGCCTTTAAAACTGACAGGCGAACTTGATCAGACAGCCCGTGTGAAAGGGGCCAAGCAGGGAGATGACAAATAATAAATTCATTTTAATGAACCACTTCCTTCCCGCAGGACGACTATATACGTCCTGTCTTTGAAGAGAAATACCGTTGTTATGGTAGCAGCTAGCTACCATAACCCCGGTATTCTCTTCAAGAGCCGGCGGTTCTCTTTCAGATAAAAGTGGTCTCTGCAGCAGATTCGCAGCGAGATCACTTTTATCGGCGGCAGGAGAGGGGCCCCCCCTACCGCCGCGCTCCGATGCCCTTCACCGCTTACCGTGGCCGTCGGTAACGGCAGAGGCGATCCGGATCTATCCCTGGCCTGACATGGAGACGAGTGAGAGGAAGATGGCCCCGCCCATCTCCAAGTCATTGCAGGGCGGAAGCGACGTCAAATCGTCACTTCCACCCATAGCTCTTAAAGGGACATTTTATTATTTTTTTTTTTCAAATGACAATTTTTTTTTTTTTTTTTTTAATGCATTTTAGTGTAAATATGAGATCCGAGGTCTTTTTGACCCCAGATCTCATATTTAAGAGGTCCTGTCATGTTTTTTTTTTCTATTACAAGGGATTTTTACATTCCTTGTAATAGGAATAAAAGTGACTTTTTTTTTTTTTTTTTTTTTAAAAGAACAGTGAAAAAAAAAAGTTAAAATAAGAAAAAAAAAAAATTTAAATGTGCCCCATCCCTTGTAATAGAAATAAAAGTGACACCATTTTTTTTTTTTTTTTTAAACAGTGTAAAAATAAAAAATCAAAAGTAAAATATATAAGAAAAAAAAATAATTTTTTTAAACGCGCCCCGTCCCGCCGAGCTCGCTTGCAGAAGCAAAACGCATATGTGAGTAGCGCCCGCATATGAAAGCGGTGTTCAAACCACACGTGAGGTATCGCCACGATCGTTAAAGCGAGAGCAATAATCCTAGTCCTGGACCTCCTCTGTAACTCAAAACATGCAACCTGTAGAATTTTTTTAAACGTCGCCTATGGAGATTTTAAAGGGTAAAAGTTTGTCGCCATTCCACGAGCGGGCGCAATTTTGAAGCGTGACATGTTGGGAATCAATTTACTCGGCGTAACATTATCTTTCACAATATAAAAAAAATTGGGCTAACTTTACTGTTTTCTTATTTTTTAATTAAAAAAAGTATTTTTTCCCAAAAAAAAAGTGCTCTTGTAAGTCCGCTGCGCAAATACGGTGTGACAGAAAGTATTGCAATGACCGCCATTTTATTCTCTAGGGTGTTAGAATAAAAAATATATATAATGTTTGGGGGTTCTAAGTAAAGGGAAGGAGATGAGCAGGCAGTGAAAACAGGCAGGGGAAGCTCCATTAGCATTGGTGGATGTCTTGTCATACCAACGGCCACCACCAGAGGGCGCCCGATTGCAGAAGGAACCATAGGACTGCAGTAGGCCGCAAAGCCGGGGCCTCAATTACCGGCGCGGCCCAATGCGATCGCCGGGAGGGGGGGGGGGGGTGTCGAACGGACACAGGACACCCCAGCTGTGCCGCCCCAGGCGCCAGGTCGCTAATTCTAGTCGCAAATGCGACCTGGCGCCCGGGGTTTGTCGAGCCCTGCCTTACTAACTGATCGGTGACTGCTGCTCCTATCTGCCAATCCCTTTACTGGCTTCCACTAACCCACCGTATAAAATTCAAAATGCTAACCACAATATACAAGGCCAGCCACAACATTGCCCCCAGCTTCATCACCAACCTCATCTGCAGATATCGCCCAAATCGTCCCCTCTGCTTCTCCCAAGACCTGCTTACTCTCTAGCTCCCTTGTTACCTCCTCCCATGCTCGCCTCTAGGACTTCACTAGAGCCTTTCCCATCCTCTGAAGCTCACTACCCCAGTATGTCTGGTCAGCCCCTACCCTGTCCATCTTTAGGCAATCCCTGAAAACTAAATTTATTCAGAGAATAATTAAAAAAAAGTTCCAGGTGCTGATGAATGAATAACACTCAATGGTGTGGTATGGCTCCAGCTAAACTGTGCTGCTGTCCAGTAGCATTGGATCAAAATGCTGATAAACTGGAAATGGAAGTGAATGACAGTGCTCTGAGGCTGCCCCCCCCCCCCCCCCCCCCGCAGCTATCACTTTTTTTTACCACCTCCCCCTACCTTTAGATTGTAAGCTCCACAAGCAGGGCCCTCCTGCCCCTTTTTTATTGAACTGTATTGCAATTGTACTATTACCCGCTCTACAAGAGCCGTGCAAACTGTTGGCGCTATACAAATGCTGAATAATAATAAAATAACAAAAATTTAGAAATGAACTTTTGTCCCTGCCAAATTCTCCCTTAGAAAAATGGTTAATAGACACTGCCATGCTTGAAAGGACATGTTTTGAATAAAGAGATATGGTAGACGAGTGGTCAAATGACCCTAGACTAAAGGTATAAAAGTAAAAGGAAGAAGCCAAGGGTGGCCAAGTGAAGGCAAAAAGGTAGGGAAATAGTGGGAGAGGGGGAAAAAAAAAAAAAAAGGAAGGAGGGGAGAGAGGACAGGGATAGGGATTGGTGGAGAAGGGGATTGGGTGGATCAGGAGCAAATGCGGGCTGTTTTGAACTTTAGGTGGCCATATTACATAGGAAGACCACAAACTCACCAAGTCTAAAAGCAGATTTGCACATGCGAAATGTGTCTGGCTGATACCCAGATCTGGAAAGTGTCTCATTAGGAAACAAGGAATCAGTCATGGGCACATCAAACAGGGTCATAGGTTCCCACATCAGAAGATCATTGCACAGCCTGAGCATGAAAACAGTAGTAGTAGTTAATAAAAGAAGAAGTATAATATGTACAGAATCTATAAACCTTAAAATTAAAGTGATTGTAAAGGCAGAAGGTTTTTTATCTTAATGAATACTATGCATTAAGATAAAAAAGCCTTCTGTGTGCAGGAGACCCCCTCAGCCCTCCTAATACTTACCTGAGGTTCCTCTCTTTCCAGCAATGTTGCACGAGTGTCTCAGCTACCCAGGACACACACACCCCCCCCCCCCCCCCTCAATGGCTGAGACACAGCAGCGCCACCATTAGCTCCCTCTGCTGTCAAATTTAAAATTAGTCAGCTAATCAGGAGAGAAAGGGGGCAGGGCCGGGACACAGCTCGGTATCGGAATGGACACTCAGAGCTGTGACTTGGCTTGGGTGCCTCCATAGCAAGCTGCTTGCTGTGGGGGCACTCAACAAGAGGGAGGGGCCAGGAGCACTGAAGAGGGACCCGAGAAGAGAATCTGGGCTGCTCTGTGAAAATCCACTGCACATAGCAGGTATGTATTTTGTTATTATTACTGTTGTTATTGTTTTGTTTGTTATTTTTAAAGCAAAAAAAAAAACAAGACCTACAATTAAGGATGAGCTCAGGCGTGATTGCAACTAGCACATGCAGAGCATGCAAGGAAATCGGCACTGCACAGCACTAATCACAGGCAGTGAGACATTTTCCCAATGCGCCGCTGCAGAGATCGAGGAATGTCTCACTGCCTGTGATTAGCGCTGTGCAGTGCCGATTTCCTGACGGGCTCTGCACGTGCTAGTTGCGAACACGCCTGAGTTCATCCTTACTTACAATCACTTTAAGGTAAGACTATAGAGTAGGTACCTGTTGTATAGGTTTTCATACACATCTTTGCTGGGAAGGAATATGTGAGCACGGGGAAGAGTCACCTCAAGTGTATATTGGGAGGATGCTAGTGTCACTTGCTGGAAGTCTGCCATCTCCTCTGGATCAGCAGGGATTACCATCTAAAAGAAAGAACAAATGGTACAAATGAAGATGAAAGCAAGAAGACAGGATGAAAAAAATGAGTGAAAGAAGCAGAAAGAGAAATCTCACCAGTTAATTTTGAGCAAAAATGCATTTCTTGGTTCAGGCTTACCTCTTCCGTTTCAAACATTGTCCGCTTAGAGGAGAAAGGGGAGGGCTCGGGCTGTTTTAATTCACAAGGACTTTCCACAGATGAAAGGTCAAGGTCATCAACCTTGTCCTGGCCTATGTCCCATGGGCAGCTTTTGGTTTCAGGACGTATTGTGACTAAGATGCTAAAAGGTAAACAGGTTTTTGTGAGCTATTGCTGTGTTGACAAAATGAGAACACAGAACAAGACAGGATAAGAAAAATGAGGGTGAATTAGAAGAAAAAATTATACAAAGTTACCCGCTTTTCTTAGTGTGCACTCAATCACAGTAGACATCCATGGACATGCCACAGCAGTCACAAAAAATAGGTAGTTAAAAGAAACATTAAGATGCAGCAGAGGCCTCTGCTTTGGTAAACCCTGTACTAAAACTAGGATCAGATGACACGTCAAACCTATAGAACTTGCTAAAAGTACCTGAAAGTCCAAGGATTGTATATGCAAAACACAGAAATGGAAATGTAACAAGTGATGCACAATGATCATAGAGTGTGCGCTTTTTGACTGACTGCACATTAGGCCACGACTACAAACTGACAGTGGTCTTGGAGACCACTATACCACAAAGAGAGCATCAGACCTGAGAAGGGAAAAGCTTTTTGGTAGCCTTTAGATCTCTGGCCAAATCCAACTTGTGGAGCTCCAACTCCAGAGGCGCAACCAAGCTTAGTCAAACTTTGACAGACATGACTCGCCTTAACCCTTTCACTGCCAGAGCTGGTTTTGCATTTTTTGCACATGTTTAAAAAAAAAAAAATCATTTTAGACCTAAAGATTCTTCAAAACCCCCAAGCATTATATAGATTTTTCGAATGCAGACACACTGTAGAATAAAATAGTGGTAGTTTTTTTATGTCACACAGTATTTTCACAACGGTTTATCAAGCACAAAATTTCCATAAAAAGGGGGACACAGATGCAAAAGGGGGGACACTTTTTTTGGTAAAATCTAAAAGATGAGGTTGTGCAAGTAAATAGATACCCAACATGTCAAGCTTTATATTTGTCCGCACCAATAGTGATGATGAACTTCGCGTATAACCGCCGGATCACTTTCATTAGAAAGCTGACAGTCAGCTTGTGGAGTTTGGAGACACTCCGGGTTTGTAAAACCACAAGAATTATATCGCTAAATGGGCTCAAAGAAAAATCTAAAATAGATGGAATAATGGGTACAAATATAGAGTAGGTGGAAAGTATGAAGAAACAAACCCCATGGAGGTAAAAAGGAGGGCAGAAAGCCCTCTTTTGGTGGTACCAAGAGGTGGCAGTAAAGTTCCAGTTAGGGCAGAATAACAGTTAAGATTAGGGAAAGAATTCAGAGAATATCATCATATATTGTTCTTCCAATTTCAAGCTGCCTGGTCCTAAACCGTTTTTCATTGCTCAGGAATGAGTAAGCCTCCAACAGAAAACCCTGACCAATAGCAGCAGTACCTATTTTGGATGGCTTCGGGCATATTCACCTTTTCCCCTTTCATGTCAAAGGAAACAGATACAGAGAAAGAGAGGTGAAAAGGTTGTTGCCTGTGAGTATGCTGGTAACATGACAGAGGCTCCATCATTCTCAGTAGACAAGTGGTATGGTTGTTTGAGACCCTAGTGACTAAGCCAGGAAGTATAATACACCCCTCCAAAGCTTGAATCAGGGTTCACTCACTAGAAAGAAGGGCCCTGAGAACCTTGAAAACTGTTCTGCTAGAAGAAAATGCAGCCACAGTGTTAAGTAATTAGAGGGATATTTCCAGTGGTTTGTGAATAGCAAATTCCTTGCTCTTTTTTTAAATAAGTATCTATAATTGATTTAACTAATTGAATTAAAAAAAAAAATAATAATCATGACCCCCCCACACACACACACACACACACACACTTCTCTACCTTTTTCTCTTGTTTATCAGTACATAGTGCTGGATATTTCACTGACTTCGCTTGCTCCTAGTTTATAATAGGTTAATAAAAGCTATTTGACAGAAGAGATTTGTCCATAAGTTGATTGGCCTACTGTGTTGTTTGTTTTGATATGTTAATGGCACTTGTTAACGTACCACTCCCTGCATGGAAGCATTCTTTATTGATGATGGCTGTTATGATGCTCGATTTAATAAAATATTTGAATCCGAAAAATGAAACCCTCCCACGCCATCTCTGTGGTTCTCCCGGGTAAATGATCTTAGAAATACGGAGGACCTCAGCCACTCTGCGTAATATTGAAGATACCTGGAGCCGTGGCAATACTTCATCTTAAAAAGGTATCATAACTGAACTAATTCTCCCCACTACAGTGAGTCCAACCCCATTGCGGCCCTTTTTCTTTTCCTGGAAGAGGGTACCTGCCCCGTCTTACCGATCTCGGGCTCTTTCCCTACTGTTCTCCCCTCAGTCCTCTTCTCCTCCATCTCTTGTCTGTTATTGCTGATTATAACCTGATGCTCTACACCCTGTTTGCTCTTACCCGGACTTATAATTTTGGCCCCATAGTTGGCAAAGTTTCCTTTGTGGACTTTGTCATGACAGGAACTGTAAGGAACGTTTTGTTTACTTTAGCGTCTGCCCTAATGTATTCACTACGTTGGTACCCGTCTTTGTACCCTTCAATGCTGCTCTGATCATCTTCCTGTTTACAAATGTCAATGAGTTTACGCCACCCTGTGCCTGTCTCTTACTGGTAAAGGCAATCTATTTGATGAATACTGTATTCTTTCTTAAAATATTACACGCCTTTATTTGTAAACGGTTTGATTGTTCTGTGCGCATTTGAGAAATAAAGGAATTACAAAAGAATACGAAAAATGAATCATGAAATGTACATGCTAGATAGAGATTTACAAAAAATAAATGAAAAAAAAAAAAAAAGCCCTGTATAGTGTTGTTGCTTACATATACAAATTAGTAAACATCCAGAAAAATGGCACCCCCTGCAGGTTTAAGTCATAATGTACTAGCATGCACCACATACTAGCACATTATGACAGACTTACCTGTACACTGAGCCCTCCAGCGCAGCGCTTTCACAGCTCCCCAAAGCTGCCATCTTCACTCAGTCTTCCTTCTGCGTTTGCGGGCTCCGGTTAAACAGTGCAAATTCAGGAGAGATATACTCTACCTACAGGTAAGCCTTATTATAGGCTTACTTGTAGGTAAAAGTTCTCAAGTGGAGTTTACTTCCACTTTAAAGGAAAAAAAAAATCTCACTCTGCAGATTTTCCTATATTTTGGCATCTTTGAAAATGACTATTACCCATTACAAATTTTTAAACATTATCACATTTCCCAGATTTTCAACTTTAATTTGCGGATAGTTCATTTGTGTCTCGCATACTTAAAAATCTGTTTATTTACCTAATATCGGGAAAATATACAAACTAGCTTGAGCTATCTTGCATACTTGGGACATTTTCCTCTAGGCACGTCTTGGCATATTTACACGGGAGAAGCATCGCTTAAGTGTCAAATTTTCTATAAGCAAAGCATTCTCAAGTACATGGTTTTTTCCCTTATTGGGAAGAAAAGTCACAGAATGTCTAGTAGTGTGGTGATCTTTGTGAAAATGAACATATCTCTCATAGCCATTGTAAAAATGCAATGACAATATCAGAATTTATACACGCATAGATACACCCACAACTAACCTGGGGAAGACAAATTTCTTTCCAGTGGCTTTGGCCATGGGGTCTAATCCTTTACTGATCTTTATACAAGGAACACGCAGATCTTCCCCATCAGTATACACACCTGAAAAAAATAAAATAGGATAATTTGTATGCAATTTGAGATTATAACATTATACTTCTAAGGCCACGCACACATGGGCGGACTTTTCGATCGGACTGGTCCGACTGACTTTTTAACGAACGGACTTGCTTACACATGATCACACCAAAGTCCGACGGATTCGTACGTGATGACGTACACCAGACTAAAATAAGGAAGTTGATAGCCAGTAGCCAATAGCTGCCCTAGCGTCGTTTTTTGTCCGTCGGACTAGCATACAGACGAGCGGATTTGTGGGTCCGGCGGAGTTACGACGTAAAGATTTAAAGCATGTTCCAAATCTAAAGTCCGTCAGATTTTCGACTGGAAAAGTCCGCTGAATGTCCGATGAAGCCCACACACGATCGCATTGTCCACCGGACCAGTCCGGTCGAAAAGTCCGCTTGTGTATACGCTGCATAACATCATATGTATCAATGGCAAAGACCTGTGGAACTTTTAGAGGTATTAAAGAAAAAACTAAAAAGGTAATATATCCCAGTTTACCAATCATTGGATGTGTTGGCTGCGTTTATTTTATTTTCGTAGTGCCCCTACGCTAGATGAAAGCACGCAGGGGGTACATTTGGACAGCAGCATTGTTAGTGTTAGTACTAGCAGATTTAAATATACCAAAAAAGTGAAGCCAAACTCCAGCTAACACTTCATAAGCAGTCACAGCATTTTCTTCCTGTTGGGATAAAGGTTTTAGATAAATAAAACTGATCACTGTATGAACTCCTGCCAGTTTTGAACGGTTTGACTCATCCCTGTAACGGATACTGTACATCTACAAGAGAGCTTATTCTTTTGAAAAAAACAGCACATTTATTGGCCAGATGGAAATAGAAAAAAGAAATCTGAAAAAAGAAAACTAATGTAGCCATCACAAGGAAGAATTAGTAAGTTACAATATAATAAATGTTTGCTTTTGGGTTTAATAGCACTTTAAACATGCACTCCATTGCTGGCCTGACTAAGGCCCCATGTACACGGGACGCTGTTAAACGTGCGTTCGGAGGCAGTTGGACGCTTTTTTCAACTGCCCCTGAAATCATTCAATGTTATCCTATGTGTCCATGTACACAGTCTGGTTTATTGCAGTTTTTTGCAGTTGTGTTTAACAGCGTTTCTTTGGAAGCAAAAAAATGGGTTCAGACGCAGAAGATTTCCACTTTTCAGACGCCAAACATGGTACCCACATTTAGACGCGTTTTCGTTTATAAGCGTTTTTAAAAGGTACCCTATAGTTTAGACCTGAAAAGACAAAAATATGATGGAAAACAATGAAAAAAACATAAAAAAAATATAGTCAAAAATGTTTTAATTACTTGCGATGATTCATAGACCATATATAGCCCTTGATGCAATGCAATACACCACTAGAATTGCTGTATCCAAACTGGTGTCCATGCGTGTCAGACTGGGTCGTACTTTTTCAAGTAGAAGGTCAAATGTGGCAGTGGACATGCGTGTGAAATTAAAAAATTTGTCGGGGTAGGTACGCAACTGTACGTACATGTTTACAAAATATCCTGCCGACATTCGCTGCGCAATCAAAGGATGGGTCCAATAGCAACAAACTCTGAATTTGGACCTCTCACGCAATTTTCTACGTCGTTCTAGCCTCATCAAGAGCAAAGTCAGGAGCATTTCCTCACATATGCTCATTATGGGATTAATTGCAAAAAAAAAAAAAAAGCACAGAAATAAATACAAGTAGACAACTGCTCTCTCTGCTGCTGCTACTCACTCTGGTTAAAATGGCTGAAATAGTTAACTACAATGTTTTTTGAGCTTGGGGAGGGTCTTAAATGAGGTAATCTTAATAAACGCTTCTAGACGCAAATACGGTTAAATGTGGCTAAACGCGGCATGCAAACGTGGCTAAATGGGAGATTTAAACACAGGTTTCAAGGTGTCAAAAAATTTCGTTCAGAGGACTTTGCCTCAGCGTCCCGTGTACATGGGGCCTAAGGCTACGTGTACACATAGCCTACTTTGACTACTATTTTGCCACATTTTGCAGCTGGCGGTCAAAACTTTCCTATTCTGAATGTGATTCTTCCGTGTTCAGGAGAGGGAGGTTGAAGCGCCCCTAACAGCTCCTAAACTCAGGTAAAAGCGTATGTGTACATGGACACATACGATTTTATGGAGTTGAGTTTAGGAGCAAAAAAAAAAAAAAAAACGCCAAAAGCTCCTAAACTCAAGTTTAGAAGCTGTAGTGTAAATGAAGCCTTAGGCTCCATGTACACTAGCAGCTCCTAAAAACTTGAGTTTAGGAGCTTTTGGCGTTTTTTTTTTGCCAAAGCTCCTAAACTCAACTCCACAAAAGCCTGTGTATGTCCATGTACACGTAGGCTTTTAGGATTGTTCAGGATAGGAATGTTTTGACCGCTGGTCGCAAAATCGCGGTAAAATCAGGGCACGCTTTTGCCGCGTTTTGTGTTTTCCTAAAGCCAGCAGTCAAAGTAGTTTAAGTGTACACGAAGCCTATGTACACTGCTGCTGGTAAACGGAGCGGTTGGGCATTTTTTTCAGCTGCCCCTGAACTCTCCTCTGTTCTCTTATCAGTACATGTACACAGGGCCGTTTATAGTAGTTTCTAGGCAGTTGAGTTTAGAAGCACTACTAACTGTGAAGTCAAATCGTTCAGGGGAGGTTTTAACACACTTGGGGGTGAAGTAACGAATGGGTTAGTAACACCTGGTACTCATCTTACATAATTAAGACTGGGTTATAGTTTTATATTTAATGGGTGACAGCTGACTACTCCCTTAGTTCTGACAAAGTCCGGCTCCTCGGAACAAAACATGTAAACTTTACGCTGGGACGAGCACCCCCGCTCTTCTACCTACCGTAGCTAAACCTTATTGATATTAGGGACTCTATGACCAACTAGGATGCACAGCCTGAATAAATCCTGCCTGGATGAATTATCCATCACACTCTGAAGGACTTTCTATCACTTCCTGAAGGACTTGGAAAGAGAGGATTGGTAACAGGACATTGTGAATGTTGTTTATATAAAAAACTCCCGCAGAAAAACTACAAATCCCCTCCTTTGATTGCAAAACACTGTGCTAACAGAAGGGAAAATAAGGAAACAACTAACGGAAAAGGAACAGTGTGTTGGACATTTAAATCAACTGAATACACATATACAGATCGATCCTGATCAAATCTTTAAGTGATCTCTGTACTATCAACAGATCCGTGAGTAACCCACATTATACATTGTATTATTTATTACTACCAACTGGAAATTACCTGCAGGTTGCAGGAACTCCTTTTGTGACTACACTAAGTGTATCTGTGATGATTGTTCCACATACCACACCACAACATCTGTGAATATTGTTCCATATCTCGTGTTACCTCAGAATAGTCTGAGATGGTTGCACAGTGTCTTACCAAGCCCGTTTTGAATGTGAGGAGTGCAGAAACCAATATCATACAAACAGATATATATTGAAATATCAAGGACAATTATCACTAGGCTGGCAATTTGTGTTGATTGGACATACACTGATAGACTGATCTCGGTTCAATCTTGTGGAAATCTTTGCATAAAGCAGCGATTGTAAAGCAACTATTCTGCGATATGTGTGACTAATGACTAAATCATGACAATTGCCTACAGGCTGTGGGAATAACTTCATATTATTACAAATAAGGAATTAGTGTTATTGTTTCACACCCAGTGACGATTGAACAACTTGCTACTGTATACATAGTGCTTTATATAGTCCTTGGAGTATATGAAAACCCTTCTTTTTCTCTAGTCATATACTATTAATCAGGAAAAGATTACAAGTAGGATGTACTATATACAGATTTGTTGACCGACTGACGACTGGGAGCCCTTAGGGTGGGTTTCATCAAGTGCATCTCAGGCTGTGCCCCATTCCACTGTGGGACAGTGAGATATAACCTGTTTTTCAGGAATACACTGCCCCACATTAGGAATTGTTTGCATGATTTTGGCCTTATGGATGATCTACGTGTTTTTATCAGGTATATTTAGGGAGTGCTCTTATACTAGGGGAGAGATTAGGTCTGCAGACTGTGTGATCTGTTTGTCCCCACTTATTTGTGAGGGGTTCTTCAATACATCACTTACACAGTTTGTGTTTTAGCTTTTGGGCAAGGTTAGAGCACTAGGGAGAACTCCCCACCTTTTCTTGGGGCCTTCCACTCTGGCCGAACATATAGGGGGATATAGGCATTTGTGCTTTTTTGTTCTATGTATATCGCTTTTATAGGCAATAAAATTATTGTAGTTTAACTCATGTAGGTGTGTGGAGATCTATTTGTTTTTTAGTGTGTTGATTTAGTCTAATTTTTTATCACACCCTCCGAAATCCATTCGGTGAGTGCTATATTTAAAATAGGCAGGATTCCCATTTTGCTCTCCCTGTATGTACAAGCCTTATAGTATATTAACAGGCAGTTAGGTCCATTCAATGCAAGCAACTCTGATCACCAGACTCTGCTGGCCTGCTATGCTCTATGCTATTACCAAAGTTTACTAGAGGATGATTGCAAAATATCCCTTGGCATCCATTCAGCTTTAAACATGATTTACAAAAGGACCACAGTATTTCTCTGTACATGCATATGAAGCATTCTTTAAAAAAAAAAAAAAAAAAAAAAAGAGTAAGGCGCAAGGTAGCCATATAGTGTGGTATGTTAGTTTAGTTAAAAGTAAAAATATGCACTTACAAGTGTACAAGGTTTAGGGCATCACACTGAGTGGCACAGTCCAGACTGTTGGTGGAAGGATAGGCAGAGTTAAATAAGATGGAAAAAACTCCTCTGCTGCAGGAAACCACTAGAGTCGGCAGAAAGCAGAAAGCTACTGGAGTTTGAATCATGTGCAGGTATGGCATTTCTCAATTGTTTGCCAAGTCTTTTCTCCTTGATATTGACTCAATATGGCCAGTCTGGATAGAAGCTCCTGTTTCGGCTCTCGGACGGCTTTAGCGGTTCCCTGCAGCAAAGGAGTTTCTTCCATCCTGTCTGACTCTGTGGATCCTCCACTCAGTGACATGCCCTGAATTGTGTACACTTGTAAGAACATATTTTTTGCTTTTATCTGTATATTTTGGCGCCACTCTCTCTTAGTTTACACTTCTGCAGATACCAGTTTCCCAAGCCTGAATCTGTGGAAGCAGCCTTGATTTAGCCATTTACAGTGATTTGGGACTAATTCTAAAGTAAACTAAACTAAACCTCCGGGATTTGTTTCTATGCTTGACACTATTGTTGCAGTTCATATATTTCAGTTTTTATTTTGATTAATTTTTGTTACATTGTTTCTGTTGAGAATTGTAAATCGGATATAACACCTTCCCACAGAACATTTTATTGGTTACATTTCTTTCCATCTCACAGATTCCTATCACTGATTTCTTTTATTTGACATTTCTTGAAGGTGTAGGCCAGGGGTAGGCAACCTTTTGAGCAGTGTGCCAAAAAATATTTTCAAAGAAATTTTATAACAAAAAAATATGTCAACTTCACACTCTCAATCACGAAAATATTTTTTTTTATAAAGCAACTCTCACGCCTCAGATCAGCCCCAAGTCACACCTTCACACTTCAGATCACTGTAACCCCCTGCACATCTGCCCCACCACTAACCCCCTGCACATCTGCCCCACCACTGTACCACCCTGCTCGTCTGTCCCATCACTGTAATCCCCTGCTCATCTGCCCCACCAATGTTCCCCCTTTCTCATCTGCCCCACCACTGTACCTCCCTGCACATCTGCTCCACTGCCATATCCCCATGCTCTCTTCTGTCTCACCACTGAACCATCTTCTCATCTGTTCTAACACTGAACTTATCTGCTCATCTGCCCTACCACTCTACCTCCTGCACATCTGTCCCACCTCTGTTCCCCCTGCTCTCCTGCCCCACCACTGTAACCCCCTGCTCATGTGTTCCACCGATGTACCTCCTTCCTCCTCTGCACATCTGAACACCACCTCTGTAACCCTCTGCTCATCTGTCTCACCAATGTACCTCCTTTCTCCTCTGCCCCCCCCCCCCCCACTGTACCCCCCTGTACATCTGCCCCACTTCTGTACCCCCTGCTCTCTTGCCCAGCCACTGTAACCCCCTGCACATGTGTTCCACCGATGTACCTCCTTTCACATCTGCCCCACCGCTGTACCCCCCTGCTGCCCCAACAGTGAACCCCCTTCTCATCTGGCCCAACACTGAACCCCCCCGCTCAACTGTCCCACCACTGTAGCCCCCTGCTTTTCTGTCCCACCGCTGAACCCCCTTCTCATCCCTCTGCAAAAATTACGGATGTGGTACGAACGATCACTGATGTGGCACGAACGATCACTGATGTGGCACGGATCAGCGCGGGTGTGGCACGGATCAGCGCGGGTGTGGCACGGATCAGCGCAGGTGTGGCACGGATCAGCGCGGGTGTGGCACGGATCAGCGCGGGTGTGGCACGGATCAGCGCGGGTGTGGCACGGATCAGCGCGGGTGTGGCACGGATCAGCGCGGGTGTGGCACGGATCAGCGCGGGTGTGGCACGGATCAGCGCGGGTGTGGCACGGATCAGCACGGGTGTGGCACGGATCAGCACGGGTGTGGCACGGATCAGCACGGGTGTGGCACGGATCAGCAAAGGTGTGGCACGGATCAGCAAAGATGTAGCACGGATCAGCAAAGATGTGGCACGGATAAGAGATGGATGAGCATGGATGGGGATTAATGGGGATGAATGAGCATGGATGGGGATTAATGGGGATGAATGAGCATGGATGGGGATTAATGGGGATGAATGAGCATGGATGGGGATTAATGGGGATGAATGAGCATGGATGGGGATGAATGAGCATGGATGGGGATGAATGAGCATGGATGGGGATGAATGAGCATGGATGGGGATTAATGAGCATGGATGGGGATTAATGAGCATGGATGGGGATGAATGAGCATGGATGGGGATTAATGGGGATGAATGAGCATGGATGAACATGAATGTGGATAGATGAGCCAGGGATGGAGCATGGATGAGCCAGGGATGGAGCATGGATGAGCCAGGGATGGAGCATGGATGAGCCAGGGATGGAGCATGGATGAGCCAGGGATGGAGCATGGATGAGCCAGGGATGGAGCACGGATGAGCCAGGGATGGAGCATGGATGAGCCAGGGATGGAGCATGGATGAGCCAGGGATGGAGCATGGATGAGCCAGGGATGGAGCATGGATGAGCATGAATGTGGATGGACGAGCCAGGGATGGAGCATGAAGGAGCATGGATGAGAGCATGAATGAGCCAGGGATGGAACATGGCTGAGCTTGAATATGGATGGATGAGCCAGGGATGGGCACAGATTAGCGCTGTGGGCCTTTTAGATGCAGCACACAGCGCTGCTGCACCGGCTCCCTCCTCTCCTTACATACTGTTCCGATCGGTGTGAGGAGTCGAACCAGACATGCTCTGGTTTGTTTACAAGTGATCACTCTGTCATTGGACAGCGTGATCACGTGGTAAAGGGCTGCTGTCATTGGCCCTTTACCCCGATCCATGACACATCAGGTCTGGGAGACCTGACTGTCACGGACATTCCCGAGGGCGTGATTCTGGGAGGACGTTATAGTACGCCCTTCCAGAGTTATCCGACCGCACTGTAGCCGTTTTTTTGGTATGGTCGAGTCGGCAATTGGTTAACCTTGGGGCTGTGAAAGAGATTATTTAATATTGATCTTCCACTTTATAGGAGGACGTATGAAGCTCATGGTGTCCCCAAAAAACGTATGAAGGTTTGGGAAGATTCTACTGCAACTCAGGAGGGTGAATCAGTCTGAAGAATCCCTGGGAAGAGTGGAACAAGGGTGAAAAGGACCCCTTGTTGGGATACAGTAAAGTGGTCTCACACATTTAGTATTCATGGATTTAGTATTGCTTACACCTGTATGTTTTTCTTTTTGTTGGCTTATCTCCATTTCCTATGGGTTAAAACTTTAAAAATGTTTGCTAGACTGGGAGGTATATTTCTGTAATAGGCTTATTTTATGTGTTTTGCCGACATCTGCTCATATTAGTATTGAGTACGCATCTCTGAATGAGAAATGTTCTCATGTATTCTGATTATATGGACATGGCTATGTATTGGAACTTATTTTGTACCTTCCTTTTTTTTTTTGGAAAACAATTACTTACCATGTAAGTCACTAAAAGTCATTTCGATTTTGCTAGGCTCCTCTGTACTACTTCTACGGTGTGTTTTAATCTCCAGATCAGTCACCTCCATCTCAAGGCGTTCTTTCCTCATTGCCTTTTCTTTCCAAGGTCGACGTTCAGAGACCGGCCTCAAGTCAGGTACTGGGAACTGAAGATGTATATGTGCTTTGGAAGCCATCACATGAATCTCCATGTCCTCTTCAGGAGTTGGGTTGCTATCACTCTGAGAAGACAAGCATGAGATGATGAAGCTGGCATGCCAAGTATATATGCTTCAGTTTATCTTTCCAGAAAATATATTCTCCAAAACTCAGTTTAGGGGGTTGAAAAGAACATACGCTCAGTAAACCATCCTTTTATTTTTCTTTAAATCAGATACTGATGCCAGCTTTGAAATATAACAGATTTGTAGAGCAGTCACTGAAGACCTGCTACAGTTTCTCTATAAAGCTGGAAGCAAGTTCTCTCCTTCAAAATTGCTGTTTTGTCACAGTAACATTACTCTCCTGGGCCACTGCATTCCTGAAGTAGCACCTGACAGAAGCTGACAAGATCAAAAGAAAAAGGCAACATCAGTTTGATGCAACCCTACATCAATAGCAGGCGCTTCTTCACAAAAGTGATCATAGCTGGCCGTTCCGTGTACAGGTGACTGTGGACTCCCGCACTGCACTCCACACACTAGCCTCCAGAGCAGAGTGACCTCCCCACCTAATCCAATCAGAGAACGCTTTGCATTATTTGTGTAAACGCAAGGCATCCTCCAAATGGCATCCATGCTGTGCTGCTGACCTCCTAAGGTCAGAATGCAACAGGGCAGCCACTCGGCACTGTGCTCAGAAGCCAGTGAAGATCAATAAAGTAGCGGTGTCTATTATATTGATTTCCAGCTTCCAAAGAGATCCCACAGGTAAGGTATATGCATAGTTGCATTAGTCCAAGCTGAACCAATGAAACTATGTAAAAAAATCCCAGAAGTCTTCTTTAACCACTTGCCTAGCAGGGAATTGTTTTTAATTTCTCTGCACACGTCAAAATATGCATTTTTAAAGAAGCATAGATTTGAAACCTATCAAACACATATTTTCAGGAAGAAATATAGTAAAATTAATTTTTTTTGGTAAAATATTAAAAAAAAATGGTTGTGTCAAGTAAATAGATACCAAATAAGTCAAACGTTAAAACTGCACATGCCCATAAAATCACAAAAAATACTATAGTACCCATAATTCTCCAAAGGCAGAGCTTTAACATTCTTTACAGGTTATTTTTCCCCGATATCAGCCTGCTGTACCATGTACTTGTATGAAAAAGTATCCTGTTCTCATTGTACTGCTTCCTTTGTGTGAAATCACTGGTGTTCTTGCCATTCCCTCTGCTTTCCTATTTAAAACTGACCACACTTAGCAGGAGATCACAACATGGTCAGTTCTCTAGCTATGCTGGCAACTCTGTGTGCTCTCCTCTAATTATCAGATTTGTCCTTACACCCCCCGTCAGTGTCCTGCTGTTCTCCCCCCCCCCAGCTCTTATGCAGCTGAGAACAAAGGGAATGTGATAATTTATAAAAAAAAAAAAGGGAAAAGAAAAAAAAAAAAGGTATTTATAATGTTTTTTTGTATCTGTACAAAAATGTTTTGCCTCTTATTTCTATTTTAAACTAAATGGCTTGTTTTACAAGTTAATCGTTTACAATCACTTTAACCACTTGTCGTCCAGGCTTTTTCTGGCCCTTTTTGTTTAAAAGATTGAATCTGTATTTTTTGCTAGAAAATTACTTACAACCTCCAAACATTATACTTTTATTTAGCAGAGACCCAAGAGAAAAAAATAGCGATCGTTGCAATTTTTTATGTCACACGGTATTTGCACAGCGGTTTTGCAAACGCAATTTTTTGAGGAAAAAATACATTTTAATCAATTGCCAACCGGCTAGTGCTGATATACGTTGGCAGAATGGCTCTCCTGCGCAAACTGATGTACCTGTACGTCAGTCCGGAAGAGCAGGATAGGGGGCGCGCGCCGTGGGAGCATGCCCGCGATCGTGGAGAGGAAGAGCCGAAGGGGGAACTGCCTATGTAAACAAGGCATTTCCCCATTCTGCCTAGTGACATGACAGGGATCAACTGCTCCCAGTGATCGGGAGCAGTGATCTCTGTCATGTTTCAATAAGTCCATCTCCCCCTACAATTGGAACATGCTGAGTGAACACACTTAACCCCTTGAGTGCCCCCTAGGGTTAACCCCTTCCATGTCAGGTCATTTTTACATTGATCAGTGCATTTTTATAGCACTGATCAATGTAATAATGTGACTGGTCCCCAAAAAGTTTAATTTGGGGTCAGATTTGTCCGCTGCAATGTCACAGTCCCGCTAAAAATTGCAGATTGCCACCATTACCAGTAAAAACAATTTTAAAAAAGTCCCTATATCGATCCCGTAGTTTGTAGACGCAATAACTTTTGCGCAAACCAATCAATATACACCTACTGCGATTTTTTTATTAACACAATATATACCCCAATTTTCTGTATAATGTGAAAGATGTTACACAGAGTAAATAGAAAGCTATCGTGTCAAGCTTTAAAATTGTGCACGCTCATGGAATGACGACAAACTACGGTACTTTGGAAAAATTTCCATAGGCGACATTTCAAACGCCTTTACAGGTTACCTGTTTAGAGTTAGAGAGGACATTTAGCACTAGAATTATTGCTCTCGCTCTAACATTCGCAGCGATACCTCACATGTGTGGTTCGAATACCGTTTACATATGCCTGTGCGACTTCCGCATGCTTTTGCTTCTGCAGTGATAATGGAGGGATGGTGGCGCTTTAATTTTTATTTTTTATTAATATTATTTATTCTACTTTTTATATTTTTACACTGTCCCTTTAATTTTTTTTTCTTTGGTTACTTTTATTCCTATTACAAGGAATATAAACATCCCATCCCATAGAAATAAGGATGACAGGTCCTCTTTATGGAAAGATCTGGGGTCAAAAAAAAAAAAAAAAAAATTCTTTCACAGTTCCCATAGCCCTGTATTTTGCATCCTGAGGAAAACATCTAAACATTTTTTGAAGTTGTCAACACTTTCAGCTAGTACCACTGCCTGGCAAAGAGAGTTCCACATTTTTTCCCCTTTCTGCAATCTAAAGATTAAATCTCCTTTCCCCTAACCTCAACCTGGGGGTGGAGAGGAGACATGTAAGTGTTACTCATTTGCAGAAAAATCAGATCTACTGCCTTGCCAGACAGGGTTGTGATGTGGAGTTCTATAAATCTCAGAACTGACAAAAGTACAATTTCTTTGGCAGGTAAAACAGCTCTCAAATGTATTTTACCTGTGTATTTAGCTGACTGCCTGCAGTTTAGCTTTAAAGACAGACAAAAGATAAAGAAAACTGTGCCCAAATGTGTAAACAGTTTTCTGAGTATGAAAGAATGACTGTTACCAAGTGCAAGTCGAACTGTCCAGGAGAGCTTGCAGGTTTTGAGGCTCCATGCTGAAAGAGGGATCCCAAACGATCTATGAGACCTAGGTCCAGATCAGACTGAAAGTCTTCCAGTTCCACTCTGATTTCCGCACTGACTTTAACTGGTTGTTTCTTACGACTACTCTGAAAGGGGTAATAAAGAATACAGACGTTAAATAAGCAAGGAGTGAGGGAAGAAACAGAACTTGTAGAACATTATAAAATGAGGAATTATGTGATAAACTTAAAAGCACAAAGGTGAGAAAAATGCAAAAATATACACTCTAAGAAAAGAAACGACAAATGATATTTACACTAGATTGTGTCCTGTGAATCCGCTTATAATGCAACTGGGCACAAGGCCGCGAAGAGGATGCTGGACTATGGAACATCATAAGCTGAAATAGAGAAAAAAAAAAAAGGCAATACAATCCAGTATCTACCGTAATCTGATTCATTAACAGTACTGTAAAAGCGATTCAATCCAGTACCTACAGGTGGGTGTCAGATTAGAAAATATAGGAAGACAATGTGATGAAGTGATCTTCATCTGGCATAATAGCAGGATTTTGTGTATCAGGTTCAGATAAGGGGTGGTAAGTAGTGGCGTAGTTGCACTTATATCATATATTGGCAGAGCACGGAGTATGAATGCACTACAGGATTGAATAGAGAGCATACAGTGCATGTGCAGGCCTGGCCCAGAAGACAGGTGGCACAGTGCCCGATATCTCGCTGGATCGAGGACTTGCAGGGAGTGCCAGGGGCAGGCCAAGGTACAATACAAGTGTAATGGCAGTGCAATGGCTGGTGTGCAGTGCGATCTGACTGAGCTCAGCACAGCGATAAAGCGCAGAGCTCAGATTTTTTTTTTTTAACAAACTTTATTGGGATGTTACACAGACATCTCAGAATTCAGTTGCCAGCCGCAGTGGACTGCTTCGCACTGCACGTCATGCAGTACTTTTTTATCTGTGCACCGTGCTCACACACCACCGCAACACAGTGGTCTGAATTGGGCACACAGGAGGCAAGGCATTTGATTTCTCCATGTGGTGGGACTGCCCAATGCCCTCCCACCACACCTAGTGTGAATATACCCTTTAAAAGGTACATGTACCCAAGAGATGGGTAAAGTTTGCAGATGTGCAAGCACTGTCATATACACCCATACCCATGTCAGACATTTACCTTTATCTTCTGAATAAACAGCTATTTATATGATATAAAAGCACATTCAGTGCCAAATCCATAATAAGCATTCATAAAAAAAAGAAAAAAAAAAAAAAAAAAAAAAAAAAAGGACGTATACCTCGGTATACTCGGGAGGTTTCATCTTGCTGAAAGGATAGTCTGGCCAAAGGCATTCTGAAATCTCCAGCATTCCACAACTGAGGTCCACAGTACTGTGCTGTATACCTTTACCAGTCCTCTGCTCACACACTATCTGGACTGCTAAAGCTGTAGTCCTACAAATGAGAAAAATAAATAAAAAGTTCTATTAGTTTTACATAATAGGAAATGCTGTATCCAAAAAGAAACCCAGCATAACGCATAGCAGGTCAAATGTAGCTTCTGAACTGTCGTGTATTACTCCATGAAAGTCAATGAGATTTTGCTGACCTGCATTTGAGGTGCGTTCAAAATGCAGGAAAACAACGCCTGCCGACATGAGCCCTTATTCTGCTTTATGTAAGCACTGTGGTCATAATGTAATGGAAAACGTGAGCACAGATACCATTTTCCAGGGTTGTAAAGTCCTGAACTACAAAGTGTTTGCTCTGACTACAAGGAAAACGTAAACATGTTACATGGTTATAGAAAAGATATGCAGTATATAGTTGATATAAGAAGCATTTAGCTGAGGTTGGGAACTGTATTCCTAAACATCTTTTAACACTAATCTGGAAGGATCAGCTTATTTTTATTTTGAAGTCTACACTGGAATGCTCAGAAATTATTGTAATTCAGTGCATTTTCGAAATGACGACTCAATTATTCCAGGAATGCAGTTTACCAACAAGTTGTTAGTATTTTGCACTGTTACACCATTTTTGAAATTCTATTGACAATTAAATTTACTGCATCTGATGCTTTGGCCCAAAGGCTTCCACTCAATCATCAAGTGTAAATGAACATGATCACAGATATATTTACATAGTAATCGTCAACAGTAAGACCCCTTTCACACTGGGGCGCTTTGCAGGCGATACAGCGCTAAAAATAGCGCCTGCAAATCTCCCTGAAAGAGCAGCTCCTGTCTCCTCAGTGTGAAAGACCGAGGGCTTTCACACTGGAGCAGTGCGCTGGCAGGACGGTAAAAAAAAGTCCTGCTAGCAGCATCTTTGGAGCCTCTCCTGCCCATTGGAATCAAATGGGGCAGCGCGGCTATACCGCCGGCAAAGCGCTGCTGCATCGGGTGGTTTTAACCCTTTTTCGCCTGCTAGCAGGGGTTAAAAGCGCCCCGCTAGCGGCCGAATGCCCCCGCAAATGCGATGGTAAAGCGCCGCTAAAAATAGCGGCACTTTACTGGCGACGCCCCAGTGTGAAAGGAGCCTAATAACATTATCCAAGACTAGTCTGGCCAGGTTTTTGGACAGATTTGTTTTTGAAATTACCAATTTAAAAATTCTTTTCAGAATCTTTTACAGTTTTGTAATAAAATGTAATAAAATGTAGGGAGGAGATCACAAAGCACACAGTAAATTAGATTTGGGAGAGCTTTTATTATACCATAATTTATCCAATCAAGAATACTATTGTGTAGGGTATACTTAAAGTGGAGTTCCACCCAAAAGTGGAACTTCTACTCATCAGATTCCTCCCCCCCTCCGGTGTCACAGTTGGCACCTTTCAGGGGGGAGAGGGGTGCAGATACCTGTATATTACAGGTATCTGTACCTACTTCCGGCATAGATAGCCGCAGAATCTGCGGTTATTTACGCCACTTCCTGTCCCCCCCCCCCCCCCGCTGTCTGCTGGGAAACACACGGGTCCCAGAGACAGCAGGGACCATCCGTATTGCGCTGCGCGACTCGCGCATGCGCAGTAGGGAACCGGGAAGTGAAGCCGTAAGCCTTCACTTCCTGATTCCCTTACCGAAGACGGAGGCGGCAGCACCCGAGCACCGAGAGACGGTTCGACCTTGGGTGCAGACATCGCAGGCGCCCTGGACAGGTAAGTGTCCATGTTTTAAAAGTCAGCAGCTGCAGTATTTGTAGCTGCTGACTTTAAAAAAAAAAAATTTCGGCGGAGCTCCACTTTAAAAGCGTTTGGTACCCCAACACTTCATATTCCTAATATGTGCCTGCTGTACTATGTACTTGTATGAGAAAGTCTCCTGTTCTCTTTGTATCGCTTCCTTTATGCAAAATCCCTGGTGTTCCTGCCAGTCCATCTGCTTTCCTAATAAATACTGACCACACTAAGTAGGAGAGTTCACGGTGGTCATTTCTCTAGCTATGTTGGAAACTCAGTGTGCTCTCCTCCAATGATCAGACTTGTCCTGACAAGCCCCCACTGCGCAGCCATTCACTGGGGAGATCAGTGTCCTGCTGCTTCTCCTCCCCCCAGCTCTTATGCAGCTGATAACATTGGGAATGTGATCAGTTTGAAAAAAGGGGAAAAACACTTTATTTTTTTTATTTATACAAAATATGTTTTGCCTTTCATTTTTTTTTTGAACCGAATTGGTTGTTTTACAAGGTGGTCGTTAACAATCACCTTAAATTACTTATTGGTTTGGAGGAATACTCCTACTGGAGCTACTCCATACACTTACAGAGGCGCTTACTTTAGATTCATTGCCGAGATCTATGTATGAGGCGGTGGTGGTGGTCCTTTTAAAACCAGGGAAAGAACCTGATAAACCCGAATCCTATAGTCCAATCTCCCTGTTGAATTCGGATTTAAAGCTCCTTTCTAAAGTCATCGCCATGAGACTCTCAAAAGGTGGTGACTAAACTAGTACATCCAGACCAATCCGGCTTCATACCACATAGGTCCACGGCAAATAATCTCCGACGCCTATATCTCAATATGCAAATCTCCACTGATAATCAGGGACTGAGAGCTATCCTATCGCTAGATGCCGCCAAGGAGTTTGATAGTGTTGAGTGGGCATATCTATGGCGAGTGCTAGAAAAGCTTAACCTGGGAGAAAATAAAATTTCCTGGATCAAATTGCCCTGGCCATAGAACACCTGGCAGCTGCCATAAGGGGGAACCCAGAAATAATTGGATTTAAGCGGGGTGAGCTGGAAGACAAATTGGCACTTTATGCCGACAATGCACTCCTCTTTCTAGGTGACACATCTACATCCCTGGTAAAACTTATGGAATTGATCCACACATTAGGGACCTTCTCTGGATTCAAAATAAATTGGGACAAATCCACAATGCTGCCCTTAGATCCACTGGCGGGGTCCCTGCCTCAGATAGCTGAACAGATCAAAGTCATGGATAAGTTTAAATACCTAGGTATAGTTATACACCCCATTAGTGGTGCAACGGATCGTCACCAATCTGTGATCCGAACGGGTCAACCTGTTTGGATCGGCACCCCACGCGATCCGTGGAGCGCTCCGCTGCCTCGGCCTTAGGAAAGGCCGCGGCTTTAGCCTAGCTCCAGAGCGCCGGCCATCTTGGTACACCCGGCGGCAGCGGTGAGCTGCGTGCTGACGTCATCACCCCTCTGGCCGGTGTAACGACATATTCGGCGACCCATCGCAGTTTGCTACGGAAGTGACATCCCGTCGCTGCCATGTTGCTACACCCCACACTCGTCCACAGTAAGGATACTCTAAGAAGGGGGAAAGCGGACATGTTGTTACACCCACCGGAGTTTTGCATTTTACACGTATTTATATCAGTAAAGTCAGTTTATATAGTGAAATACAGGACTTACAACTCCGTCTGACTACTTAGATCTTGAATTTTAAAAGCAGCGTCAGCCCTGCTCATCTCACAGGTTTGCTAATCTGACAGAAGTTCGCTGCTTTTAAAATTCAACATCTAAGCAGTCACACGGAGTTCTTAGTACTGTATTTCACTATATAAACGGACTTTACTGTTATAAATACGCAAAAAATGCAAAACTCTGGAGGGTGTAACAACATATCCCCTTCTTAGTGTATCCTTAGTGTGGACGAGTGTGGGGTGTACCAAGAGGACGGTGACGGAACGTCACTTCCGTAGCAAACTGCGATGGGTCGCGGAATATGTCGTCACACCGGCTTCTATTCTGGTAAGGTAAGACTAAACACTAGTCTTCCTATACTGTATACAGTGGGGAGATGTCTGTGGATATACAGTGCGGGAGATGTCTGTGGATATTACAGTGAGTGGGGGGAGATGTCCATTACAGTGGGGGAGATGACGTGGATATTACAGTGGGGACTGGAGATTGTGGATATTACAGTGGGGAGAATGTGGATATTACAGTGGGGAGATTTTTTTTTTTTTGCGGATCCGAAAAATGATCCGATCCGTGACTCTGATCCGAGGAACGATCCGAACAATGAGTTATTTTGATCCGTTGTCCTCTACCTAACATAGACCAATATATTAGGCTTAATATGACCAATAGACCAATATATTAGGCTTAATATAGACCCATTGCTTACACAATTTCAAGAAAAAACAACTAGCTGGATTAAGTTGCCACTCTCCGTAGTCGGCCGTTGCAACCTAATAAAGATGATCTGGAACCCACAGATATTATATGCACTCCACAATGCCCCTCTCTGGATCCCTATTCATGTGTTTAAAACGTGCAACACCATTTTTCGCACACTGATATGGAGGAAACAGGTTCCAAGAATCAAGTTGGAAACCTTATAGGAAGCAAAGGACTCGGGTGGTCTGGCAGTACCAAACCCATTTTATTACTTTATGGCGGCTCAGCTGCAACACTTAATGGGCTGGCTATATGCTGAGTCCTCTGATCCCATTCAAGCCACATCGTGCGCGCGCAGTTGTCTGGTGATGGACTTGTGGAGTGCATAGAGGCAGGTGAACTGGGGTGAACTGGGGGCATTGACCCCATACCCCACATTACTACTTATAGATAGAGTATGGAACAAAACCAAACATCACCTGCAGTATTCAGGTTACAATAACTGGTCACGCATCTGGAATAACCGAAACTACCCAGAACTAAACAAACTACCGGACTTCTCCAATTGGTCAAGGTGTGGAGTAAATTATATTCCGCAATTATATTGTGGAGGCGTGCTCCGAGACTTCCAAATCACTGCGCGTAGAATTTAACCTGCCAAATACCTCATTCTTCCAGTACTTACAACTTAGGCACGCTATAGCAGCACAGGCCACAACCTCCACATGGGAACTAACCAGACCCATGGTACTTACACAACTAATTATGTCATCATCCCAGAAGGGACAAATCTCCTCTATATATAGCTCCCTTCTTTGTCATGTATCTAAAGCTATGACTTTGAACTGTAGAGCTGGCTGGGGAGATGACATGACGTATTTCAGATGAGGAATGGAACACCATACTAGATGATAACGTACTTAAGGTGTCATTATCCTCCTCTTAAAAACTTACTCAATTGTTCATTATTCATCGCACATACCGCACACCTGAGAAATTACATAAAATGGCACAGAAGGGATGATCCACTTTGTCCCCGATGCCTTATAGACAGAGGTACACTTGTCCATATGCTATGGAAAAGCCCGAAACTACTATAGGTATTGGGCCGCAGTGATAAGCACTATCAATAGCATATGGAACCTCAAACTTATAACTGACCCTAAATTTTGTCTACTTGGCTGGCTGGATGAAGAACATTATACACCCCACACATATACTGCCATTCTCAGGGTACTATTCTTAGCTAGGAAACTCATAGCTAGAAAATGGCTGTCTACGACGGCCCCCCCACACAGAATGGATTGCCTCCATAAATGACTCTCTTATTAGAGAACAACTCACATACAAACACTGAGGTAGTCCGAGAAAATTTGAGAATATATGGGATCCCTGGCTGGACACCCCTGGTTTAGCTCCACTACGCCTGGTTCACAATAGAATCCTAGGGGGGCAGGACAACACCAGCAACCACACCACTCTAGAAGCTAGTACCAAGAGGAACGCGCTAGGGATGGGAGAAGGGGAGGAAATGGTGCTTCATATGCACAGTTACTCCAAGAGGGAATACTTATGATAGTGTCGGTGCTCTGCAGAGGTTAAATTTTTTGCGTTCGTTTTACCCAAAGGTTAATATATGAAAACACTGTACACTGCTCCCCGCTGGTTAGGGGATGATGGTGCCCCTGTCATGCTCAGTGGCCCTGGATGAGCCACGAGCGGAAAGGGAAATAAAGCCATAAGGAGGACACACATGACATGTAACGAGACCAAAGATTTACACGCAGTTGCCTTGATCTGTAATCATATCTTTATTTCTGAATATACTGTTACAACTATTACTTTATTAACATATAATATGCAAGACCGGCTGGTCATTTAACATTGATACCTTT
The DNA here is from genome assembly GCF_042186555.1 of Aquarana catesbeiana. Lineage (NCBI taxonomy): Eukaryota > Metazoa > Chordata > Amphibia > Anura > Ranidae > Aquarana > Aquarana catesbeiana. The sequence goes on from NC_133334.1 coordinate 109,660,462, forward strand.
GTGTCCTCACAAGTATAGGATCGGTTTTGTGTAGTGAAATGAAAAAAAGTTTTGTTCTTTTTGTGTTTGTTCACAATAAAAATTATCTGATTTAAAAAAAATAAATAAATACTTATTGGTGGAAATGTATACCTTCAGAAATACAGCACATTGTGAGGCAATTTAGTATGACAAATTAGAAAGATATTAAAGCGGATCTTCACCCATCTAACGTTTTTTTTTTTTTAGGAGTTCATTCAGAAACTTTTCTAATCATGATAATTTACTCACATGTTCTGTGAAGTAAGTCCGATTGTGGGCGATTTCGTTACAAAGAATAACTTTTAAAAATCACAGACAGCGGTTCCCATCTTCGTTGTGGGCATTTGAAACCCACAAGCACGAAATTCCGGGATGCAGTGAATGCTGTCCTCCCAGCATTCACCGCTCGTTCCCGCGCATGCCCAGTGTCATCGCCGTCTGATTCTGGGTTGCCTCCGCCAAATCTCGTGAGACTTTTTAGTTGCCATCACAACGGGGCGGGAACTTCCGACGACGCCGCCCGTTGTGATGGCAACCAAAAAGTCTCACGAGATTTGGCGGAGGTTATCCGCAATGTCTCCTGGGATGAAAGACAATGAGATCCCAGGAGACATTGCGGGGAACGAAGGATATGACGTCAATACCCGCAAAGTCCACGCCCACAGCCGCAGGGACAGAAAAAAAGAAAGACAGATAACGTAAGGTAGGTAAAAAAAAAAAAAAAAAAAAAAAGCTCCATATGGCACTCGGTGTTGCTTTTAGAAGCCACCGAGATGCTGATTTAAAAATGGGTGAAGATCCGCTTTAAGGAGGCGAGTGTGTCCAATTGTATTCACATACATTGACTAAACTTGTTTTTTAAGGAGTGAAAATGGAGGCTGCCACCAGTGACCTACCCTTCTGAAAATGTAACTTGGTTTCAGTGTTTTCAAGCTAAACGCTAAGATAGGCAAATATTGTCTAAATACAAGAGACATGTATTCTCACTGGAAACTTGGTGTGCTTTGTGTATTTCTTCAAGGTCTGTGCAGTAATCCAGTGTGAAGATTTACCTTTGTGGAGGAGCTTCCTGTAAGGCCTCTTTCACACGGGGCAGATCAGTCATGATCCGCCCCGTGAACATCCGCTTGCTCAGCGGGGATAGCTCCGCCGATCCCCGCTGAGCAGGAAGATGACAGGTGCATCGCTGCACACTGTGCAGCGACGGACCTGTCAGAGCGCCGCTCTCCCCTATGGGGGGATCGGATGATGACGGTCCGTAGTGTCCGTCGTCATCCGATCCGATCCGAAAACGGAGGAAAAAGTAGGTTTTTCCTCCGTTACACTTTTCGGATCGGAGCGGGTCGGATGTCAGCGGACATGTCACCGCTGACATCCGACGCTCCATAGGGATGACTGTATGTCCGTTTTTCATCCGAAAACGGATGGATGAAAAACGGACATACGGATCATCCGTGTGAAAGAGGCCTAATAAAGACCAATTAATGCTGCTTTTTCACCTCTCAACAGTCACCTGTCTTCCGACTAACAGCACTGGAGTGTCATGTGCCCCAAGAGTCAGGGCCACTACATACCTCCTAGATGCTCTTGCCAACCCAACATGGCTGCCTTCCGACTCAGGATCAGCAAGTATTCCCCCTTTCACCGCATAGCCAGGTGAGCAGGCCAATACCCCAAATTTCTCAGAAATGTATTGTTTTTATCTTTTTTTGCTCGACCCTTTGCTGCACTTTATCGTGGACCAGACCAATATTTATGCCCATCAGCATATTGCAAGCAGCCCCCAATCATCCTATGTCCGCCCGTTTGAGTGGAGAGAAGAGTTCAAATTGTTTATGAACCTCACCATAAACATGGGGCTTTCAAAAAAAAAAAAAAAAAAATGAAGGACATGCCTACTGGTCCACCAACCCCATCCACCACAAACCCATTTATTCTACCGTAATGTCCAGGTTCCGATATGATATCATTATGCACTTCCTTCACTTCAGCGACAACACCCAGTGCCCTCCCCGAAATCATCCAAGTTATGACAAATTATGTAAAATTCACCCGCTCATACATTTTTTTTCCCCCCAAAGATTTGCAGAACTCTATGTCCCTGATTAGCATATATGTGTGGATGGGTCCCCTGGTAACCTTTTCAGGCCGGCTAGGAATAAAACAATATATTCCTAGTAAAAGGGCCAGATACGGTGTAAAATGTTATAAGCTTTGGGAAAGAGTCATGGGCGATCTGTATGCATTCGGCATATATGAAGGAAGAGATTCCCAGCTCCAGCCCCCTGAGTGCCCAGCCTATCTGGGCACAACTGGAAAAATTGTATGGGATCTGGGATACCCACTGCTGAACAAAGGTTATCACATATACCTGGAAAAATATATTTCACCAGCTTGCCTCTTTCCAAACACCTATACCTTGCAAAAACCGTGGCCTGCGGAACCTCCAGAAAGTACAGGAAGAGCTTCCCACAATCCATAGTTAACAAAAAACTGTTAAGAAGGGAAAAAGCAACTTTGAGAAGCAACAAAAGTTCTGGCCTTGAGGTGGAAGTATAGCAGGAATGTGTACATGATGTCCACCATCCATGATGACACTACAGTTTAACCGCTTGCCAACCAGCCGCCGCAGTCGTACTGCGGCAACATGGCTCAGCTGCGCAAATCGTCGTCATGTTACGTTGCTTGTAATTGTGGCCACTAGGGGCACATGTGCCGCGCCGGAGGCGCGCTCGCTGCTCGCCCCCGGAGCTGATGCAAGTGCCCGGCGGCTCCTGCGATCGCTTGCGACAGGGCGAGAACCGGGATCTCTGTGTGTAAACAGAGATCCTGGTTCTCTGAGGGGAGAAGAGACTGATTGTGTGTTCATACAAAGTATGAACACAGATCTATCTTTTCCCCTAGCAAGTCCCACCCCCCCCCTTCAGTTAGAACACGTAGCAGGGAACACCGTTAACCCCTTGATCGCCCCCTAGTGTTAACCCCTTCACTGCCAGTGACATTTTTACAGTAATCAATGCATTTTTAAAGCACTGATTGGTGTACAAATGCCAATGGTCCCAAAAATGTGTCAAAATTGTCCAATGTGTCTGCAATAATGTTGCAGTCACGATAAAAATTGCAGATCGCCGCCATTACTAGTAAAATAAAAAAAAAAAATAATAAAAATGTTATAAATCTATCCCCTAATTTGTAGACGCTGTAACTTTTGCGCAAACCAATCAATATACGCTTGAAATTTTTATTACCAAAAATATGTAGAAGAATACATATCGGCCTAAACTGAGAAAAAAAAAATGGGAATATTTATTATAGCCAAAAAGTACAAAATATTGTGTTTTTTCAAAATTGTCGCTTTTTTTTGTTTATAGCGCAAAAAATAAAAACCGCAGAGATGATCAAATACCACCAAAAGAAAGCTCTATTTGTGGGGAAAAAAAAAAGGACGTCAATCTTGTTTGAGTACAACGTCACACGACCGCGCAATTGTCAGTTAAAGCGATGCAGTGCCGAATCACAAAAAAATGGCCTATTCATTCAGCAGCCAAATCTTTCAGGGCTGAAGTGGTTACGTTGAAAGAAGATGAGGTCCCATTAAAAAGTGGGGGGGGGGGGGGTGGATTTAAAAGACCAAATGCTTCAGCCCTATTTTGCAATAAAGAGGCCATGTTTCTGGTACAAGTAGCAATTTACCTAATTCATTTGGCCATTTATAATGCTCACATAATCTACACCAAATCCACGGAAAGCCCCACACCGTTCCTAAAATTAAATTGAAGAAGAAGTTGTCACGTCCCTCTTCTATCGACAAAGACCAACCCCCCCCCGAAAACCTTTGCTCTGATGCTGTTAGCGGACTTCACAAGCGCCACAACATTCCACCATCTGAAGAAGGCAGAAGAAGCCAAAAAAAGATGTGCGTGTGCAGCAAAAGAGGACTTCGAAGAGTTACCAGCTACCATTGTCCCCAGTGTCCCTTCCAACCGGCATTGGTGAATGCTTCCGACTTTATCACACTTCCCTAAAATATTAGCCTATATTTTTAACCATTTCCCCATTTTCATCATCTGTGCTGATCATTTCCCATGCTTCCTCAAATAACCATGTCACACTGCCTTCCAAGTGAATTGACTCTGGCCTGTTTTAATCGACTACGTTTCTGTACACAGGGGTCTCACATACAGTTAGGTCCACATATATTTGGACACAAGCACAATTTTGATACTTTTGGCTTTGTATGCCACCAGAATAAAAAGAAAACCTGGCTGGCCTGGCTGTGTAAATAGTCTCACACACGTGGCATATGCCATGTGAGAGAAATAACCTCGCACATGGCAAAAAAAAAAAAAAAAAAAAAAATCTTAATTTTGCAAAGAATTGTGGGAAAAAATGTCAACTTCAAAAAACTCACCATGCAATTTACTAAATGGCTTGGAATGTCTACTGGGCCAGTTCACACCATAGAAACGCAGTCCGGATGCGTTCTGCATGCAAGCGTTTTTGATGCCTTCCATTGCATTTTCGATGCAGTCCAGTGCATTTTTCCCCCTCTTTTTTTCCTTAACCCTAGGGGCCAGTTCACACTACATGCAGTCCAGTGCGTTTTTTTCTGCATCCAAAACGCACTGAAAGTACGTTATATGGTTCAATTGTAAAGTTCACACCAGTGCTTGCAGTTCCAGTGCGTTCCAGTACCAGAAAATAAACTGTACTGGAACGCTGTAAAACATATCAAAAACGCACTGGAACACACATGTCCTTATTTAAGGTTAAAGAGGAACTGCAGTCTGCTCACATAATTTGTAATAAAAACATCTTTGCCATTCTGAAGCTTCCCTCCAACCACTTTACATATTATTTTATATATACTGTGATTCTGTACTTGCCAAATATGCTGCAGAAATCTCCCTTCACTAAGTCTGGCTGCATCCATTTTAACTGTGGGCAGCTGAAGCTGTTGCCTGTTCACTTCCTGGATTTACACAGACAGACACAGAGGCACACCTCCAGCTCTGCAGCTCTCATTGGCCCTCTTATGACTCATCCCTCCTTTCCTGGCAAAATCTCAGGAGAGAGAGAGAGCGAGCTGTGCATGATGTCATAAGCCTAGGCTTTTTACCAGACCAAAAACAGGAAGTGGGCTGTATAAGTTATTTACTGGCAAAAAAAAATGTTTTGCTATCCAAAGTTAAAACAACAAGGGCAGAAGATTTAATAGATGGAAAGATGAAAAAAAAAAAAATGACTGAAGTTCCGCTCTAAGAAAAGAAAAAAAAAAAAGGGGGGGGGGGGAGAGAATGCACTGGACTGCATCAAAAACGCACTGGAACACATGAAAAACGCTCATGCAGAAAAGCATTTGGAACGCATCCGTTTCTAGGGTGTGAACTGGCCCTAAATAAGGACATGTGTGTTCCGGTGTGTTTTTGATGCGTTTTCTAGCGTTAGTACAGTCCAGTGCAGGAAAAATGCAGCATGTTCTACTTTTTTTCTGGTACTGGAACACACTGGAATTGCAAGCCCTGGTGTGAACTATGCCATTGGAAACCATACGGGCCAGTTCACACCATAGAAACACAGTCCGGATGCGTTCCAGATGCTTTTCTGCATGCACGCTTTTGACACGTTTCCGGTGCGTTCCAGTGCTTTTTTGAGGCAGTCCAATGCATTTTTTTTCCCCTCTATTTTCTTAACCTTAAATAAGGACGTGTGTATTCCAGTGCGTTTTTTTTGTACTTTAGGTGCATTCCAGTGCATTTTTTATGCGTTTTACAGCGTTCCAGTACAGTCCAGTGCAGGAAAAATGCAGCATGTTCTTTTTTTTTTTCCTGGAACGCGCTGCAACTGCAAGCACTGGTGTGAACTATGCCATTGAAAACCATATAACCTACTTTCTATGTATTTTTGATGCAGAAACAATTTGTCCTGGCTTGTTAGGGTCTCAAGAAATGAGATAGGCCTTCAGTACATCAGGTGTGATCAGATTTCATTGATTTGCACCATAGCTTGTGACTATAACTTTCACAAAGACCAAATAATATACACCGATTTGGGTTATTTTTACCAAAGATATGTAGCAGTATAAGATTTGGCCAACATTTTAGAAGAAAAATGACTAATTTTATGACAGAAACAAAAAGAAAAACTGATTTTTTCACAAAATTTTCGGTCTTTTTTTTTTTTTTCTAAAAGCGCAAAAAGTTAAAAAAAAAAACACTCATGATTAAATACAACCAAAAAGAAAGTTCTATTCGTGTGAAAAAAACCCGCAAATTTCATATGGGTATAGTGTTGCACAACCCCTCCCACTGCTTCTGCTAATCAGCTGCTCAGATCACTTTTATGAGAAAGAGAATGGCTGGCGGAAAAATGTATATATATTTATTGCGGTAGTAAAGTTATTTTATAAACTCAGGTGGTCAGATCATTTTTTCAATTTTTCGTTACAGATTTCAGTAACTTTACAGTTTGTAAAAGACCCCCAAGGCATATATTTTCTGAAAGCACATAACCAGTAGAATGAAAAGAAGGTGCTACTGACTTTAATGCCCTGCGATATTTGCGCAAAGGTTTATCAAAACAGATAGTTTTGATAAAAATACACTAAAATCATTATTAGCAGATATAAACACAGCAAATTTTATAAAATACCTGCTAAATTCCTACTAAATGTAAAAGCTTAACCTGTATTGAGTTATTAAATACCGTATTTATCGGCGTATAACACGCACAGGTGTATAACACGCACATTAATTTTAAGATGGAAGTTTCAGGAAAAAAAATTAAATTTTATATAAGGAACTTTGATGCAAAATAAGGGTCAGTGCCCATCTGCAGTCTCACCATTGCCATCAATACAGCCTGTCCAATGCCCATTTGCAGCCTCACCATTGCCACCAATGCAGCCTCTTCCATGCCCATCTGCAGCCTCACAAGTGCCATCAATGCAACCTCATCAGTCCACATCAATGCAGCAGCCTCACCATTGCCATCAATGCAGCAGCCTCACCATCGCCCATCTGCAGCCTAGAGGGGACATGGAGGGGGGCGGCTCAGGAGACGGGACTTCCTTTTACAGAGGCCGCCAAGTAAACAGGAGATTCTCACTGTATGTAATCTGACAGCACTCGTCCCGCCCCCGTCAATGTCCCCTCCGAGGCATCTAAAATTGAAGTATTGGCGTATAACACGCACGTGCTATTTGCACCCAATTTTTAGGGTGAAAAAGTGAGTGTTATACGCCAATAAATATAGTAATTAAATATGTGTCAATTTTAATTTTGCACCTTTTTGCAAAATAGTGAAAATCGATTTTACGCAAAAATGTAAATAACCACATTTCTCAAAAAATCGTGAGGTTTTAATTTCTCACAGATGTTCTGTGCATCCCTGTGCAGGCAGTCCTATTCATGTCAATTGAGAAGCCGCAGCTGCAAGGACAGATCTGACATCTGTGTGGTTATAGGTGCATGGCTCCAAACGCAGTGTGAGTTCAGCGACATACAAGTACATGGATGTCAAGTTGGGAGCAGTGGCTGTGTCCATGCAGCCACTGCATCCCAAACAACATGGATGGGACTGCCTGCACAGAAATACACAGAACACCTGTATATTCCTGTGCAATCGTTGTGTCTCATTGTGGCGCCCGTTCAGGTCCGCAGTCAAAACGGACAGGCGGACCTGAACGGTCCGATCGTGTGAAAGGGGTCTTAAGCCTTGTTTAGACTTGCGGCAAAAATGCGTGGTTGACCTGCGTTTCTACCGCCTGACAATAGTTCACTCCAAGCATCATCAAGGCCTGCTTGCGTGAAGAGTTCGAGGTAGTCAGCTGAATTAGAGGCAGGTGGGCAATGTGCAAACCATGCATACCTGTAAGGCCCAAGTGTGGATGTGTGAACAGGCAATCCAAGATTTAACTCCCAGTGTATAATTCTAATGCCGCGTACACACGGTCGGACTTTTCGTCTACAAAAGTCCGACAGCCTGTCCGACAGACTTCCGGCGGACTTTCGGCGGACTTGCAGCAGACTTTCTAACGAACGGACTTGCCTACACACGACCACACAAAAGTCCGACGGATTCGTACGTGATGACGTACACCGGACTAAAATAAGGAAGTTCATAGCCAGTAGCCAATAGCTGCCCTAGCATGGGTTTTTGTCCGTCGGACTAGCACACAGACGAGCGGATTTCGGGGTCCGTCGTAGTTACGACGTAAAGATTTGAAGCATGTTTCAAATCTAAAGTCCGTCGGATTTGAGGCTGAAAAAGTCTGCTGAAAGTCCGGAGAAGCCCACACACGATCGGATTACCAGCCAGCTTTAGTCCGTCGGCGTCCGTTGGACTTTTGTAGACGAAAAGTCCGACCGTGTGTACGCGGCATAAGAGTACATAGTGATAAGTATTTTGGAAATTGCAAAGCTGCTCTCCTGCTACCAATTTCATTATTTGTTAATTTATTACAAGCACTTATATAGTACACGCAGCGCTTTACACATTTATATTGTACATTCACATCAGTCCCCGCTTACAATCTAAGGTCCCTAACTCACATTCCTAGATATATTAGGTCCAATTTAGACAGGATCCAATTAGCCTACCAGCATGTCTTTGGAGTATGGGAAGAAACCGGAGTACCCGGAGGAAACCCACGCAGATACAGGGAGAACATGCAAACTCCAGGAAGGTAGTGCCATGGTTGGGATTCGAACCATTCTTTTAGACCCCTTTCACACTGAAGCGTTTTGCAGGCAAAATTTTTAACGCTATAGTGCCCCCTAAAACAGCTGCTCCATTCACTCCAATGTGAAAGCCCGAGGCAGGGCGTCAGAAAAAGTCCTGCCAGCAGCTTCTTTGGAGCGGTGAAGGAGTGGTGAACTCACCGCTCCTCCACCGCTGCCCCCCATTGAAATCAATGGGGCAGCGCTGCGATACCAATTGTGTTTTGCGGGCGGATTTAACCCCTTTTCGGCCGCTAGCGGGGGTCAAAACTGCCCCGCTAGCAGCCGAATATCGCCGCTAAAACGACGGTAAAGCGGCGCTAAAAATAGCGCCGCTTTACCAGTGGTGGCACAGTGTGAAAGGGGTCTAAAAAATGAAAACTGTTGATAAAGCTAAACTCCGGGTTGTTTAATAATAATCAATACAATGCATTTACTCCCCCCTCAATTTTTATGGCTTTCTTCTCCCCCTCTGCCATAACCCTCTTCCCCCACACACACAGGCTACGTATTATGTAGTGGAGACAATCCACTCTGACTATCTCAGTACTCTGACTACCTTTAACTTGAAAGTATATAAGAAAATTAAACAAGAAAAAAAACACAGTTTTGTTTTAACAGATTCAAATCTGAAATGAGATTCTGAGAATAAAAGCCTGTATCAGAAAAAGTTTCTTTCATGGACAACTGCATTACATTTGATCAGTATAATAAAATAAAAACTTCACATCAACCCACCTGATACCTCCTATTCTCTTACCTGACATTGCTCAACTGGCAAGCTCTTTGGAAATGCTCACGAAGATGCCTAAAGTCTCGTCCACTAAACGCAGAGTCTTTAAAGTACCCCAGCTCCTTAAAAAAATGACACGCTGCTTCTTGACCGTTAAGGACCAGCGCAGAACCAGCATCGCTTGGAATGTGAGGCACAGTTATGGTAAGGCCACCCACTGTAAGCTTCAGCAGCATCTCTAGTTTAGGAGGCTCCAGAGGAGATTGGGAAGACTGTTTTCCTGCCAAAATAAATGGTAAATAGTTCACAAAAGTTGACATGTCCACAATATAGTTCTTTTAAAGTGGATGTAAACCGATTCATGAAATTTGAGCTGGACACATATCTGCAGTGTTTTCTTATCTCTCTTCGAAGCTCTATGTCCTGTAGCTGTCTCCTGCTCCGTTCTTCTGTTATCAGCCTGATAACTCCTGACAAGTTCTCCGTCACATATGATAAAAGCAGCCAGAATTTTGTGTTGGGGAGGTTGCTATAAATAGATTAGTACTAAGCTGAACGATTGAACGATCAGCTCTGAAAGTCTCTGCCTATGAGGAGAGGGGGTGTGTGCCTTTCCTCCAATCAGCTGTCTTGGCTATATGCCCAGACTTCGCTGCAGTGCTAACCAGGAAGAGAAAATCTCCTAAAACGATGTGAACTTTCAGTATATAAAGCTGAAGACAGCAGTTATACATGTAAAACTTATATAGGGAGATTTGTTTCATCTCTGTGTATCATCTGAGGCTGTTCACTTCACTGGGTATATGTGAGCGTTTACATTCACTTTAATCAATTCTGTCAAGAAAAAAAAAAGCTGTCAGTTATAAAGTACATGCACTTAGGGGTATCTGCACCATCCACGTCCCCGTTGGTATACTTATATACCAGACTGTCCTGGAAGACAAGTCTCTGACACTTCCTGGTAGTGTCAAAGCTTGTGCACTCCCTCCTGCCTAAAAATGCTGTAAACCAGTGGTTCTCAACCTCAGTCCTCAAGTACCCCCAACAGGCCATGTTTTGATGTTTTGGCAACTTCCCTTAGATAAAATAGCTCTTATCAATATCACGTCATTGATATTGATTCAAAGCAGCTGTGCAAAGTAAAGGAAAACCTGAAAACATGGCCCGTTGGGGGTACTTGAGGACTGAAATTGAGAACCACTGCTGTAAACCAAATCATATTTCTTTTTCTATCCACGTTTAAAGACTTTGCAGTATTACAATGGAAATCATTGCTTTTAGATTTGCAATTAAAATAAGCTCACAAATATGTGTTAGCTTCTAATAATATTTGCATGCAAGAGGTAAATCATAAAATTATATTCATTTTTAAACAGAAGTTGGGACTGTCCTTACGCTCTTCCTCGTAAAAAAATATTCTTACGAGAATTCCCATTTTGTCCTACGATTTGCATCTGTTAGGGATCAAATGATGGTGACCTGCCCCTCTATTGGATTCTCCATAATTCCAATTTTATGGATCGTACAGTAATCGTGTTTTGTAAAAATACATATGTGAAAGAGATCAGCTACATATCGAGAATGTTTTCAATACCCCTTTAGTATGGGTTTACTTTTATGAATGTAGCTTAGATCTATTAGTTTGTTTTAACTTTATATTTTATTTAACAGGAGCAAATAGGAGAAGTACATTTTTAGGCATTATATATCCATTTAATCTCTTAGTGCACATACTATTTATAACATATATACAGTTAAAAGCACTTTGTTCTATGTGCAAAAGTTGTCCAAATCTTGTGAGCTGATAACTTCTTGTGCTCTCTGATGGTGCACAAAAAGGAATTATGGCAACGAGGAGGCAATGAAGATGGTGTTCTTTGTAACAATTCTTTGACCGTGTTCTTAGTCATCCATCAAGCTGTATCTGTCCTCTGGTGACTCTACCCGAGAACGAAGCAATCAAATACTGCTGATCGCTAAGTTTTCCCCCTTCGCTCTGAGTAGGGAGCCATGACTGTCAGTCACCAGCTCTCTGCTCTGCCCCTATAGTGCTCACTGGCATGCTGGGCTGTGGAGTAGGTGGGAGGATCTGGTTAAGGCTCTTAACGGCATGCTGAGAGGCTGAGCCAACTGCCGGTCCAGGCATCTGGGTTTATCCCAACTGTAAAGTTGGCAGCTTTCCCGAGCCTAGATTGGTTGAGTGACGTCAGCTGACAGCAGGCTGCGAATGGGTGGCTGGGAAGAGGCTGAGTGGGTGGCCACGGGCTCCAGGAACAGCCCAGATGGGCGGCCACAAAAACATTGGGAGCGGTGCGGGCTTCAGGAACAGCCCAGGATTCGGTGACCCCCAGGTTGAGAACCACTGATGTACAGAGTGTGTATTCTTCTTTTCCTCTTATTCTAGTGTAAGCCTATGGTCAAAGCTCAGCCAACATTTAACAATATAAGAAAGGTAAAGCAAATGAACACCTCTTATCCAAGCAAAACAATGCAAAGCTTATGTTTGTGTAGCACAAAGAAGTAAATGATCTGGAACTACCCATTACATTGACAGATTTTTGCTAATTTTTGCTCAAGGTAAGAGGTACAGCTGATACCACCGATGTTCACATAGCTGTCAGTATTCCAATCAGAGCACTAACATACATTATGAGGACACATATTGGCTGCACAGTGTAGAGTGCTGGGTAGACTATTACCAGAAATACATATTCCATTGAATGCGCCCCTGATATTCAGCTTTCTGCATGGGATGAAATAAAAAAGGAAAGGTACCATGGTAAAGAAAACATGAAGCAATTCAGAACTTACCCTGGACCCTGTGAAGGTTTTGTAGCGGAGGAATTGTGGCAGAAAATGGTGAATGTCCATACCGCCTTGGGCTGCTCATCATTAACTGATTGAAGATAATACACAGATTAGCTTTCACAGAAGACATTTACCTTTCGAACCTATGTGCATGCAAAAACATTTATGACATGCAACACTGTATGCATGTATGTGCATTTTAAACGTGTTTTTGGTTATGACTTATGCAAAGTGGATGAGAAGTATTTAGAATAGGGACTTGCCATTGCTCAAATGTCCTTAAAGAAGCACTCTTACCAGAAGTTAAAAAGGCTTTGTTAAATCCCCCAGGGGACCCAGTGCACATAGCACTTGTCCCTGTTAAAGTCTGTGCTGTAGTTTAGAAATAAAATGTAATTTTTTTTCTTAGATCAGTACTTGCTGTAGCTGCATCCAAGACAAAAGCCCGAATAATGCGTATTCCTATTGGGTAGGTAAAGGCAACAAAGAAGCCACAGCCCCCCCCCCCCCCCTATTCTGCAACCTTCCTTGCAATGCAACCTGTGCCTCCACTGCTGCTCTTGTACTGATAAATGCCTGAGCCCACAATCTCTTACAGCCCACCAGCTAGGTCGGAGGAGACAACTACATTAGTAGCTGGTGGCTTGTGCTGTGAATGATGGCTTATTGAGAGGAGTGTCGCCATCCAAAAAAACACACACAACAGCAGATGCTGGCAGCTACTACACACTAGTCTTTCTCAGACAAATGTTGTTGCTGGCTTGTGTTGTCTCTGTCATTCACAACACAAGCAGCCAGCGACTATTATAGTAATCTATAGCTGGCAGCAGCGAGTGGTTGTGGAGGGGGCAAAGGCGGCACAGCAAAGAGGGCTAAGGATTTTCATTCTGGTAGTGTTCAATGGAGGTGGGAACTGTGCGGGCTCTGTGTGCTCTATGTCTGTACCACCCCTCCACCTCTGTGCACAATCAGCCAGAAGTGCAGCTCCTTGATCCAGCATGGTCAGATAGCAGTGGGGGGGTTGGGGGTGGTGGGGGTGGAAAGTTGTCTGACCAAGCAGCTTAGCAATATGCACTGGACCCCTTTCTAACTTATGGACAGACTTCATTAAAAGCCCTAAAATATTAAAAACATTCTTTGTTTTCATTTACCATTAATTTCTTTGGGCCTGCTAACAAAACCCAAGGTGTTTATTACCAATGACTATCTGAGATTTTTTGGGAAAGGTGGCTCTAGTCATTCAAATGTAGGAGGTATAAGCTGCACAAAATGCGTTTCCGGTGTTAAAAAAGATTGCTCGGAATAAATCACATTTGCCACCAGGCTCAGCTCCTCCTCTTACAAATTTTGCCCCACATTAGAGCTTAATCATAGAGGCCAGCTGCAGTGAAAGACTTCCACACAGGGAACTTTTAACTGAAAACAAAACAAAACAAAAAAAACAGCTCTACACTGTTGTGGAAATTTTATGAAGATGTATTTTAATATGTATTGTCATAAGTGTCTCCCAGTGTTAGTTCTCCCGCAACCCGCTCTAAAGAGCTGACTGGGGCAGACTGACGCTGGTTGAGATCCGTTAGGTAGTGGAAAACTTTCTGTTGTTTGGAGAGAGGTGTTTGCGGAGTGGGGATATGTTCACCAGCAAAGGGCCCCTGTGCAATGCACAGAACGATCGTCTGGGGGGGGGGGATATGTTCGCTCTGCAAACACATTATCGGTTTAGCGGATGTGCGCTCGTGTCACCCCTGTATGCCTGAACAACGTATTTGAGGTGCCATGACGTACACCTGCAGATAAGCTCCCATCAGCAGGAATTGTAGTCATCGCTCATTGGTTGTTGTATAAATTAATTTATCCTGTGTTGACATTTACATCCTGTGTTGTTACATCCTTATTTGGTTATATCCTGTGTTGACATTCACATCCTGTGTAGTTACACCCTTATTTGGTTATATCCTGTGAGGTCACATCCTGTGTAGCAGGCGATTAGCTGTTGGAGGCAAGCCTTCCAGTTTGTGGCTTCCTGATTGTGTGTGAATAAAAGAAGCAGTGAACTGCTTGGCGGCAGTCATGCTGAGATGAGGATGAAAGAATGTGGTAATGTCTGTTTACTGGGGAAAGGGGGAGACATGGGCTATTTAGAGATGCATTATGCTGAAAGTGCGCATGTTAGCGCAGATGAGATTGATTATGTATAGCGTATAGCCAATCTCTCCACGACAACACCCCGATTTTAATAGCAAAATTCTTCTAAAGCTACCAACACATTACACAATCTGATAGTACAATCTCTGCCCAATCTCCTTTAAAATTACCAACAACCATGTAATGCAACCTAAACAATCCATTCAGTTTGTTATGCAATCCTGTAGGCCCTCACACTACATAACTCTTGATAAATCTAAAGAAGATTGTACAAAGAGATTGTAAAATGTGTGGCCAACTTAGAGAGTGTTCAACTCTAAAGCTTAGTACACACGAGCGGCATCAGCTGGTTCAACAGAAACCGTCCGAAATTTGGCCTGTGTGTACTGCAGCCGGTCTAACAGAAGCTGGTCGAAAGGGTAAGACCAAAAAAGGTCTGAGTGGCTCCTGATCAGCGCACTCACCTATCACTGACCTGAGTGTTCTGGCGAGAGGGCCATCCCCCTGTCAGAACACAGTAGAACAACAGGGGAGATCGCTGTACTAACATTGGATAGTTAGTACAGAAGCTCCGACCTGAGCTGCCAGTTTTTTTTTTCCCATTCAACCCGCTGGGTTGAAGGAAAAAAAAAGAAAACTAGTAGTGTGTACTAGGCTTAAGCGGCACATTTCTTTAGACTGCCTTCTTAGGGTTGTGGGTGGGAAGAAACCACAAGCTGTTATAAAAGTAGTCAGATGGTGGAACACTAAATGATACAGTAGGATATAAAACATGTTTATTAGTTCATGACTGGTAACATTCTCACCCCAGGAGTGAAGGCTGGACTTTGAAATTGATGACCACTGTGATCACTAAGGACAGAGGAGTCAAGATCCACATCTGACAATTCCGTTGTAGACCGAATAGAAGTAACACTGTTCGTCAAAGCAGCCATTGAAAAGAACATGTCTGAAAAGAAGAAACATACATAATCATACATAATCAAAACGTAGCTATTAATTCACAGCTGACTTGTCCTAAAATGTTCAAATAGTTCAGATTCTCTGTGAATAGTAATATGGGAATTGCCACTGTTGACTTGTCCTTAAATGGTGAGGTCTCCAAGGTTGTCATTCTTATCTCGGCTTTATCACCTACTGAACAGGCATGCAGCTTCCACAATGCTGTCTGTGTAGCTTTATTTAATAAGATAGAGTGAAATAACCTTGAGTGGCCAGATTTCAGTTCACTGTAGTTAAAAAAACAGTGAAAACTGATTTGTTACCAAGGATGACTGCACTATGCACTGGCTTGGCAATTCAGTCAAACATCCAATCAGTTTTAAAGTTTCAGGCTGTGTTCACACCTAAGCAAATTGGATGCGGGTTTCCCCGCATCCAATATGCATAGCAAGAGATTGTGACCAGCTCTCTATGGAGCCGGTTCACACATCTCCGCAGCGGCTCTGGTGCGAATTGCACAGGAGCCCTGTGAGTCTTTTGGTCAGTTTCAGGTCTGAATTCAGCCCTAAATTCAGGCCGAAATCGAACCTGGAACAGTGAATGGGGACGCACTGGACTCCTGCTGTGAGCCGCGGCACGTTCCAGTGAACCCATCCTCAATGTATTTTTTTACATCACTGGCAACTCCTATCTTATAGTCTTTTAGAAGGAGGAAAAGATGGAATCCCTTCACCAGCTTCAGTGTGTAATGAAGAAAACACCACGGTGTCAATCCAATCTCCTTACCAGATGTATATGAAAAACAAGCATATATCAAAGAACTCAACAGTGGTTCCAGCTTCACTCAGGTCAGATGGCTTAATATGACTGATCCACATGGAAAGGGCCTGCATCAAACACCACTCAAGGGAACCCAAGCAGCCAGGACATCCAGCAACCAGGTGTATCAAAGGCGTCTTTCTCCCAATCAGGGGGCTGGCATCACATCTAATGCAAATGGGCTGATTTACTAAAACTTGAGAGTGCAAAATCTGGTGCACTCTCAAGTCAAGTGAAAAATCTATTTTCAAAGAATACCCAATTATGTACAAGGAAAGTTCTAAAAACTGGATTTTACTCATACACGATTGGATGTTTGAAATCAGCACAAACATGCCCTACTCCTCTAGTAAAACAACCCAATTCTGATCTGTGCAACAGATCCCGTGGGCTGCCATGATGGTAAAAAACAGCAGCCACAAAATTTCAGAGTGTGAACTGGAACCCTTCAGAGACATCACTGCCTTTCAGCACCCTTCCTCCCACCTTTAAAAGTTGGACAGAAAATGACCACAATGTAAAGCCTGCTGAGTGTTTTTAGGAGCAAGTTTACTGGCAGTGTCAAATAGGACGCAAGACAGAAGAATTAGGTGACCTGATTTTAAAAGAATGACCTCATTCACAATTCATTTTGAAATATGAACATTTTTACAGGAGATTCCTCAATGCTTTTATTCTAGTACCCTAACTATTGTTTTGAACTGACTCTGAATGTGTAAAATAGGAGTACAATAAAAATATTTACTTCTCCCCCACTGCCGATGTTATTTAAGCTGGTAATAGGTAGTTTGAATCTCGGCCCGTTCAGCAAGGACCAGCTAAGATTTGAACCATCAATGGGCAGGCTAATTTTTAGGATGTGATTATTGCCAGTGGCTATAAACACTGTGTTCCCCCGGTAGGAACAGCTCCCTGTGTCCCGCTGACCGGGAGAACACAGTAGCTCCACAGAAGGGATTTCCCCATCAAAATAGACTGCGATGATGGGGGAATCAAACTATTTTCTTTCCTGCAATTCATGGTTGCATTATAAATGTGCACTATGGAGATTTCTCAGAATATGGGGACTGTATGGGAGGGTTTGTTTTTAAATGGGGACAGCTATGTTTTTATACTTTTTGAATAATAAATGCTCATAGGGCATGACTGGTGACAGTTTCGTTACTTTTTTTTTTTTTTTTCAAATATATATATTTGTGCATTCTTTATTAATATTTTTAGTTAGTCCGTGTAAGTCTGGCAATCATAGTTTTTTCTTGCTTTGTGTTAAGCATAGTTTATTAGCAACCGTAGACATATGGGGTGGGGGTTGAAATTCGGTTGAGAATATACAATTGCATTATTTTGTTATAAAAATCCATGCTGGATGCTATGAGCAACACAAATGTTTTACTAGCTGTGACCAGGTAATACATAAGTAATCTGTAGGTGTGATTGTGGGATTATACAAAGAAACATCACCTCCATTCTCCAACGTCTGGAAGGGTACAAGCTCAGGGTCTGGAATGCAGAAAGATCCAGGTCCTGACTGCAGCTGCTGGTTCAAGTCTTGTTCAATCAGCCTCAAATCCTCCATGTCCAGAGGCCGACTTTTCAGCAGCTTTTCCCTAATACTGCTTGATTCTGTAAAGCACAAATAAAAAAAAATAGATATAGTGTGTACACAGAAACAATTACATGCTGATATTGCTTTTAACGTGTAATGACTTCCAAGCTTACCTGAAATACTCAAGGCATCTAGTAATTGCTGCAAGTTAGCTATCTGACTTGGATTCAGGAACAAATGCAGAGACCCAAGTTTCCCATCAATATCAAGCTGTAAATAGAAGTATTAAGTCACAAAATGATGATTCACTGCAATTTTCAGTTTTTATTAAAAGGAAAACGACATATAGTTTTAAGAGTCACCACAAGAAAGGAAGATTGTTTGACACCTTTCTTTGACACACTAAATCATCGAGCCATGTGGTAAGGCATGAGACACTGCTGTAAAGACCCATAAACAGCTGCTGCTTTCAGCATCACTGAAATCTGAATAGAAACTTAGAATATGCAAAAAGCATAAAGGACTCCACCTGCTGATTGGATAGAAGACTGCATAATATTGGAAAACAAAAAGGGACCTCAATCCAATAAGACAATGGTGATAGCCATGCTTGTTGCAATATTTTTCCATCCCACTGTATAGTGCAAGCTGGCACAGTTCAAGCTGAAAATCTGTTCTGAACTCAGGAGCAGTGCAGCATTTGTGCCACATCACAGGAAACTGCATTATATGGACTTCACTGGCAGGATCAACAGGCATTTGTGGGATTTTGCAGGCAAGTGCAGATGCTTTTATAATAAACTACTGCAGCAAATATATATATATATATATATATATTTTTAATTATTTACATAGTTCTACTTTTGCTCCTCAGCGCTACTGCAGGTTTTTAATGCCGAGGGAACAGCACAGCTTCTGTATTATGCGAGTGTCCCACTGGCTTCCAATCAAATTGACCGAGAGCTTTCAGTGACAGCCCAGTCAATGCGTTGGGAGTGCACAGGGAGTGCACTCTCACCACACAACCTCATGCCTCCATGAAGAAGTTGGTGTTAAAGCATACCTTTCTTGACACTGCATATATGAGTTATGTGGTCAGCAAGAGGTTAGTATGCAATTTTTTATATTTACCCAACTTACACAAAAACAGACCTTTTAGGTTGAAACTCACTACACATTCTAATAAATGGGAGAAGGTATGCACTATACGTAACCCAAGAAATCATATCAAACAAACTGTACCAGTGATCCACAATATGTAGATAGAGAATCAGGGTTTACTACTGCCTCATTTACAAAAGCCTTCCCGGCCAGCAGAATACGATTACTGCTAGCAGCTATAGTGGAAGTCAATGGATTGACTTATGTACAATAAGCCTGCCCAATGGATTGACTTGGGTACAATCAGCCTGCCCCATACATGGATCTAAATTTCGTCTGGTCCCTGCTGGACCAGCCAAATTTCGATCCACGTATGGCTGGCTTTACAGACAGCTGGCTCAGTCTCTCAGCAAAGAAAGAAATTTGCTCCGTGTATGGCTGGCTGTAGAGCCGGTGGGGGACAGCTTGCAGCATCAGACCGATGCTGCAGCAGGTAGTTAAGTATGTATGCTTATTTTTTTAAACTCCCACACTTTTCCTCGAATGAGATTTGTTGAATAAGGAGGAGAGGAGATTGTTTACACAGCACTGGTATACATTTAGAGAGTAAAGACAAATAATTTATATTTTTTAGGGACTATCTGAGATAAATGACATATATCAGGAAATTATTTAAAGTAATAAAAAGGTGTATATATTATATTCACATTTAAAAACAAATGAACCATGCTATCCTGCCACATGTTGTTGAATCCTTTTTTTACTCCACACAAGTAGCAATTTCTAAGGATTTGTTTGTTTTGTGGGGAAGATTGGATTATTATCTTTCACACCATCTATCATGGACTTATTTAAAATGAACTATTGACGTTATCTTGAACACAATTATATCACAGCACTACTGTGAAGTGGACACTTTGCACTTTATAGTTTTGAATTTTTATATTTATGACAGTGGCAGCAATGAGAGTGCTTTAATTTTATTTAGGATTCACATTTTTTGAGAATTTGGGTTAATACATATATTTTTTTTTTGTGGTTGGATATATAGGAATTTCAATCATTTCGATTTTCTCATAAATTGTTTATACACTTCTAGGTTTATTCAGTAGATACCTCACAATGCAGCGATACATTTGTATTTGATTTCTAAGGATTACTAAATAAATGAGGATTTCATGTTGCTATGGGTTACAATACTTTGTTTTCCTCGAGTATTAAACAAAAAACTGTAAGCAACAAAATAATACTGTGTTAATCTGAAAAAGTATGAATATATGGCACAGTACACATATTTACATAACTGAGTGTTCACCTCTACAATATGACAAAGACAGTTTAGATGCTTCAAATTTACAAAGATTTCATGAATCACCTTTGGTCCTGGAAACACATCATTCTGCTTCAGTTTGATAATCAGTTCTGTGCAACCAGAGCAGCTGCCGATTTGGAGAGTTGGAGAGCTGGGCAGGGTGGGCTGCGTAGGTCCACTAGACGCCCCTACGGGATGCAATGAATCTTGCTCTGTTTGCTTTGAAGATGAAGGTGAGTCCTAAAAAGGAGAAAAAAAGAGTAAGGATGCTATTACAATATTCTATTTTACCAGGCAATCTTCCTGATAAGCAAGAATGTAAAATATGCACTGACAAATAACTAAATAGCTACTCAGATGTATTTTAAAAATCAACAATAAAATACATCTCAAACAATTCTTAAGGTATACCAAAATAACACACAAAGCCGTTCAACTATAAATGAAAGCAGTATAAAACCCATAACCAAACATTTATCATATTGCAGCTTACCAACCCTTATGCCCCGTACACACGATCAGATTTTCCACCAACAAATATTGGATGTGAGCTTGTTGGCGGAAAGTCTGACCGTGTGTATGCTCCATTGAACATTTGTCGCCAGACTTTCCGCCAACAAATGTTGGCAAGCAGGTTCTCAAATTTTCCTCCAACAAATGTTTGTTGTCGGACTTTTCGACCGTGTGTACACAAGTCCGTCGGACAAAAGTCCACGCATGCTCGGAATCAAGCACGAGCCGGAAGCGCTCGGTCTTGTAAAACTAGCGTTCGTAATGGAGATATCACGTACGTCTTGTACGTCGCTACGTTCGTAATTGTTGGCCAACATTTGTGTGACCGTGTGTATGCAAGACAAGTTGAAGCCCACATCCTCCGAACAAAAATCCATGGTTTTGGTGTCGGAAAGTCTGATCGTGTACACAGGGCATTAGATGTGATGGCTGCATTAGTTCTCTTTTTTTAGGCATTCTTTCTACTATTTTTACCTGGTGATCCAGCCATTAAGCCTAATGCTTTTCAACAGAAATGCTCTCTTGCAGTTACAGGAATGAGACAAACTCTTTAACAATGGCAGGGGTTCTTATGATGATAAGAGTTTATTTATGTAAAAGGAAAAAAAACTATTTGCTGTAACTGATTAAAACGTATTAGCTGGAGTTAGGCTTCAATTTGTTAGAACATCTAAAGCCAGGTACACACCAGTTATTTTTCCCACCAAGTTGCAAGGGAAAAAAAAAAAAAACGACAGCTCCGGTCGGAGTTGTTGTAACTATGCGAGGTTAGTCCAGCGATCTTTCCCACTGAGCTGTTGTGTTCTGTCTCACAGATGGCCATTGAGTATGCCAATCAAACTTTGTAGTCAGTGAGAAGAGGAAAGAAAGAGATTGGTTATAAAGTAACCATGAGAGATCCAGTCATTTGTTCTCTTATACTGGACATCTGTATTTTACAGTTAGCGGGCACTTTTCAGCTAAAGGGTATGTAAACACTAACAATGGGCTTCCCTTATTTCCTACCTTTTGGTCTGTTTATAATGGCATTAAAAGCATTTTATTATATCTGTTCAAGACGTGCAAGAAATACCAGTTGATCACGTCAGAAATTCAAAGCTGTCCTGTGTCTTGTGCATAATTCCAGTGTTATCTCAAGGAGTACAAAGCTGACCATACGTTATACAATTTTCTTATTTAATTTCCTTTAGAATAACCTTTAACTATGTAGTGCAAGGGCCTGCCTGATTGCATACAAATTGAAAGTGTTTAGGTTTGACTTCATATTATATGGTTTTGGTAAATTTAATGGAATATAGTACAAGAACATTTTATAATGTATGACCAGCCTAACTGGCCCTCTTGAGTCTCATCTTGCACCCAATAATAATTAGTGTTTATGTTGCAGAGACAAGAAGAGTGGGAAGATTTGATTAGTCTATCAAATGACAACTGGGCAGGGCTTAGGAGCCCTCAACAGTACTCAGGAGCAGGTATATTTCTGGCAGATCAACAAATATTTTTCTGATCCTGTGACATACTTAAAGATATAAAGCATGGGAAAATGTGCATGTACTATAGAGATGTACTGCATATGTTTTTTTTATTTTTATGTCCTGATATACATATTCAACTGAGCCTTCATGTTGGCATTGGGACTGCCAACAATACCATGCCACCAGCAGTTGCCTTTGGCTGGAAAGACCACTGGTTTGTTTTTTTTGTTCTTATATCAAACACAAGACTCCCGAAGCCTAGTCCCAGTAAACAGACAGTTAAAACAGGTTCCCTGTACTTAGCTGACATGTAGGGGGGACTCACACCAGGGGGGTGTCTTTAAAATATAATGCCATCCATAAGTTTTTTTCTTTTTGGATAGGTTAAGGAAGGGTTAGAATTTCTGTCCTGGCAGGGTGTAAGGGAAAATCTCCCCTATAGGGAAGCTAAAATCGTAATAAAAAACAATTGTAATAAAAACAGAAGCAATAACCCTACGCCACTATCTAAAACTTAAAGTGGTTGTAAAAGCACAAGGTTTTGTACCTAGATGCATCCTATGCATGAAGGTAAAAAAACCTTCTGTGAGCAGCAGACTAGACCCCTTAGACCCCCTCTCAATCCAGTGATGTCCACGAGAGCCTTGCCTCTCTGGGGACTCACACCCCCGATTGGCTTTTGCAGCAGAGGGAGCCTTGGGCTTCCGCTGCTGTCAATCACAGCCAGTGAGCCAAAAAGGAGACTGAGGGGGTGGGCAGAGCTGCAAATGTGTGTGTGTGAATGGACACACGGAGCCGCAGGTTGGGAGCAGGCCTACTTGGGTGCCCCCTTAGCAAGCTGCTTGTTGTGGGGGCACCCGGCAAGAGGAAGGAGCCAGCGTGGGACCGGAGAAGAGGAAGATCCGAGCTGCTCTGTACAAAACCACTGCACAGACCCGGTAAGTATAATAATATGTTTGTTATTTTTAGAAAAACAAAAAACTTCAATATCACTTTAAGTAAAGTTTTCTTTTTCGTAGAATCCGCTGGTTAAACGAAAGAAAACTCATGAATTCCTGTATCCACACAAGCGTTGTGGAGGCAGGGATCTCTCTTGCTGCACTTTTGTATACTGACAGCGAGGAACCCCCTGATCCCTGTCAAAATACCAGGATCAGCGCTGCAGCCATTGGCTGCATGTGCTGATCGAATGCTGGTTTTTTAGCAGGACGTTCTACAGAATCCAGTCGTTAGACTGGATGTTTTGAACAAACAGGGCTACACATGTACTGAAATTTGGCCAGTTCTTGCTGAATCAGCTGAATTTCAGTACGTGTATATCCAGCTTAAATCAAGAGTTTTGGTTAGAGTTGAATTTCAGAAATGCAGGGACCTCAAGGGAGGTGAATCCAAAGGTTTTCTGCCCAAGTCACCAAGTACAATACCATATCTAGATTTTTGGAATAGGGTGAACAATGTAAGTGATTCAATTATTATATTATAATCACTGTATCCTGTCCAGCATTGACACTTTAACATGCAATATTTGATATTGTAGTTTTGTGAATCAGGCCCCTGGAGTTGATCATTAACTTCATGCCCCAAAAAGTAAGGGTATTTATACTCGCAGTAAAAACCTCTTTTGTTGGTCCATTGAGGGACACAGTAAGTCTTTTATGGTGGGTTATACGGTCACCTAGAGGAGGATTGGACACTGACCAAAAAAAAAGTATGATAGCCCAGGTTAACAGAATATCCACTCCCACTACCAGTATGCTTCAGGTTTTTTTTAGCTAAGCAGTACTGACACCATAATCAAACAAAGATGGGTGGGGCATGTGCCCCCGAATGGACTCCAACAAAAGGATTTTTACGGCGCGTTAAAAAAAAAATCTTATGTTTCCTGTCTGGGACAAAGGAAATCTTTAATCTTTAGGATGTCCAAAAGCAGTCCAACTGAGAGGTGGGCACACAGCAAAATAGAAAAATGACTAACAGACCCAAACTACCAACAGAAACCCGGAGACTGAGTGCAGCTCAGCTTCAGGTGAGGCAGAAATATCTACCTTGTAAAACTCATAGAATGTGTGAACAGAAGACAAAGTGGCCTGATGCCCAAAAGTCCAACAAGTGCTCACAGACCTATTAGAATGAGCTTTAACAAGAAAGGATGGAACCTGATCCCGGAGACCACAAGCTTAAATGACAGTCTGAGTCACCAAGAGATGGTGGAAAGAAGCAGTGACTGGGAGATAAAACTGCTGATTAAGACGAAAGGCAGAGACTACCTTAAACAAGGAAGCCCTGGGCCTCAACATCGCCTTGTCCTTATGCAACACCAAAGAGGGTTCTTTGCAAGATAAAAACATTCAGGGGCAACCACAATTGGAAGCGCTGATCGGGACAGTCTTGAAAAGGACAAAACAATCAAAAAGCTCAATGAGATAAAATCATGTGCCGATTTAATAATGACATATACTTAGATGAACAGTTATCTAAAAATATCCTTGCATAGATGGAGCGACCGCAAAGCGTGGTCCTCACTGTGACAGTACCTTGAGCAACAGTCAGTGGTGGACTGGCTTGGTGACACAATGCTGCGATGGCAAAACCTTCGTGCATTCCTGGATGTCACTAGGAGTAGGAAAGCCAGCGTGTGCAGAGCCAGATGGACAATATGAGGTCTCAATCAAATCCCCAATGATATGTGGCTGGATGGCGGAACAGCCACGTAACAAGGAAGGGACCGAGAGGCCGCCGGAGGAACCATCGACCGGAGCTGGTGAATGGAAACACCCGAGCGTGACGTCTTACGATCAGGGAGTCCAAATCAAGTCCAAAACGAGGCTTGAAGCACAAAGGGTGGAGAGCAAGCTGAGGAGAATGGGGAGAGATGATAGCTGTCATCTTCACAACGCATATCGGGCGTGGCCCTTCTTCAGGTCTGTGAAATAGACAGCCAATGGGGTTTAAATAGGGGTGGACCACGGGAAGGATCATAAATTCAAAGGAACCACGATTGGTTTCTCCACCGCAGCATACCTCCATTGTTGAAGCAACGTGATGTTAATAATTTAATCTACATACACTGCAACTACTCAAACAAAGACAAGGGGAACAATGAAAGTAAAAGTAATAGACAAGAAAAACGGTTAGAATATGAATTAATAATAACAATAATAATATAATAATTGTCACGATTGAGAAAAAAATATGTATTAAAGTAAAATAAAAATAAAAGTAAAAACTAAATAAAAAATAATAAATATAAATTACAAGTAAAAATAATTAATAAACATAATTCCCAAAAAGGAAGTATTAAATAAATTCTGAAAAAGAAAAAAATAAATAAAAGTTATAATGTATATGATAGCCCAAAATACATGATAAATAGAGATTTAGGCTCCGTTTCCACTACTGCGAGTTGTTGTGCGACTTGACACGTGAAGTCGCATGACAAGTCAAAATCCATGTATTTCAATGGTCCCGTTCTAGGTGGTGCGACTCAAGTCGCAGCGACTCAGAAAAGGTTTTTGTACTTATTTATTCCGACTTCGGTGCGACTTGTTCTCCCATGGTTCTCACCAGACAAAATAAGACTACCAGTCCAGATCCTCGCCCCTCTGAGCTTTATAGCTAAAAGAAAAGCAAACTTGTGGGTGGAAGTAGAGAGAGGATGCCACACTCTGTGGCTGGACTGGGAGCCAAATTTGAGGGGTCTTGATGTTAAAATTAAGGGAGCAGAAGATGAAAGGGATGTTTCTTAGGTTCTTAAGTCAGAAAGATAGACAACTTTGCAGTCTGCTCTATAGGCTTCTTTCACTGTGGAAGATGAATGCGCTTATCACCAGCAACATCCTTGATGAAAGCATCTAAGGCCACAATGAAAAAACATTGTCCCTCGAAGGGTATGCTGATCCAACACTTTTTACAAGCAAGTTCTGCTGAGACAGAGTCAAAGAGGACTCTCAAAACGGGAAAGACTTACAAAGGACAACATGATTACAGGCTGCAAACATTAGCAGCATCGCCCCGTTAGTAGAAAATGAACTTTGGGGACCTGGTACAGCAGGACAACCCCCCACTCTAACCTCCATTCGCCACCCAACCCTAAGAAGCATGGGCTGAAGTACTTAATAAACCCCAACAGCCAGTAGCAGATGAGGATCAGTGGCAAGTGGGATGGGATAAATGGAGGTAACCAAAGTAGCTGCAGCCAAGCAGCATGAATAGAAAAAAAATTAAGTTCCATATGAACTTTTGCAAGAGGAACAGAAGCAGGGAGATGCATTCTCTATGCTGTATAGTGGAAAAGAGTGCAGAGCACATATGCACAACACTGAATCAAGTGGAGAATGCCAGTGATCAGTATTACAGCATTAATCCCTTCCACGGCAGAACTGGTGAGGGAGCTCCAGATTCTCAGACCAGACTGGCCTACTCACTAAGCAAGCCTTCAGAGACAGGGCAAGCCAGGGGAAACGCCAGTTCAGTTGTTCTGAACTTGGAAAACACTTGGTAGCTATTTTTTACAAGAACAGAGTCCAGGAACCCTGCCTGAAGGTCACTTCGAGGCAAGCCCCACAATGCTCAGTCCAGTGAGGTCAGATGCAGTATGCCCAAAAGCCAGGCTGAGGACAACTACACAGAACAGCTGCTGATCAAAATGGAAACCTCCAGCAGTAATGGAGTCTTAAATGAAGAAATAAAATTGAAGAAAAAAAAAAACAAAATTGCCAGAAACACACAGTAGTTTTTACAACAGCAGAATTTAGGAAAAGACATCCAGCCAAATAGCAGTAGCTATTAGTAGCAAAAAACTGAGGCATTCTGGTAGTAGGAGGGGTTATCCTGGGCTAGCCTACAGAATTTTTGATTGCCAACACAGGCAGCAGTAAAACCTGAACGTTAATGACTTCCTGTGTCTGTCACCAAACAAGACAGGCAATACCATAGGAATACTATTTACAGGAATAATTACAGTATTATAATGGGATTGTTTAATGGCCATTTTGAAATAACACAATGCTTGGTAGGGTTTATAAAAATGTAAAACTTGGTTCTAAAGTGTTAGTTTCCTGTATTCTTGACCTGATGACACGCTACTTGTTTTCTGTGGTTAGTATACCCAATGTCACCCTACAGATACCTCAGGGACAGGTGCGGGTGAAGGTGAGCGTTCTCTGTTTTTGAACTCCTCATAGTGAAGGGAGACACCACTGAGCTGCAGAATCTTCTGGATGAATGCTGGAGGCTGATGAATATCCACAGGAAAAGAAGGACCTGAATCTCTAACTGCCTCATCACAATAATCTAGTCTGAGAGAAACAAGGTACAAGTTATATTCTGAAAATAGAACTGAACACCTATAGCAACTTCACTTCACTGAAAGAATACATTAAAGTAACAAAAGTACAAATAAATACTACAAAGACAAACACTAAATGGTAAACTATAGCAGCAGAAATACTAAGCCAGGTAGGAAAGCAAATACAGCCAGTAGGATTAACATAAAAGACACTACTGAAAAAACTGACCTTTTGATGTGTATTTCAAGAGCTGTCCCTGTGTCAGATTCTACTGGCATATTCTCAATCCTGATAATAGTATCTAAAAAGGTCACCTTAATCCTCCGCAGCACTGAAAAAGATGGAAGACATAAGGCGACACAGCGGTGAGAACAAAATGATGTATGAACCTTTCTCCTCTCGTTACAAAAACAGCCAACAAAAAGATAACAGTATATTTACAGACCTATGGCACAATGTTAACAGAACAAGAAATGAAGGTTTTACCTGTCTCTATAGTTTGGGCAAACATCTCCAGACCTTCAATAGGCTGTGGTGGTTCAGAAGGCTCCTCTGCTTGTTCTTTTAGACACTCCTGGGCCAGCTGCATGCTGGTGGTCATACATGAGGACCAGCTGTGGGACTCTGCTCCACCAGAAGCTAGATACATTGAAGTTAATAAAATGTGACTTACACTTCACAACACAAAATAGAAAAAATATATTATATTAGAGATATAGATAATATTTATATCTATCTTTATTTATCGGTGAATACATGTGAATATGGTCTTATGTCTCTATGTCTTCTCTGGGGCTGTGTCCTCATGCTGCAATTACATTAAAGTCTGCCAATAGACAGCTCAAATCTTGGGGGCAGCATCAGCAGCAGTGGGAACATGTTACCTGTTCCACCCTAAAAACTGGTGGGCTTGTCTTTTAACTTTGCACTAATGCCGCGTGCACACGACGGAGTTCAGCTGAAGCGGACTTGCCTACACATGATCACACCAAAGTCCGATCGTTTAGAATGCGATGACGTACGACGGGACTAGAAAAAGGAAGTTCAACAGCCAGAAGCCAATAGCTGCCCTTGCGTCATTTTTGGTCCGTCGGAATAGCATACAGAAGAACGGAATTGATTCCGTCGGAAATATTTAAAACATGTTCTATGTCTAGGTCCGTCAGAATTTTCGAAAGAAAAAAAGTCAGATGAAGCCCACACACGATCGGAATGTCCAATGGAATGATTCCGGTCGTGTGTACGCGGCATTAGAAGGTCTGAGGGTATAAAAACTCATGGAGTACTCATAAGTAGCATCCGAATGACCTACTAATCAAAGCCTATCAATACTTCTGGTAGCATGCATTTTACAAAAATGCACTCTAATCCTTGCTATAGCTCCAGGGAGGAAGTATGAAAAAGATTAAAGGTCAATATCCCACATGCTAACAAATTGTACATTGTACGGCCCCTTCCTTTGTTATCTGCATCTTCAAATATAAAAATAAAAGGCCAATGCCACCCAAAACTAAATGGCAGTAGTAAACAATCACCTACCATTGTTGAAATGAACTAACAGCAGTTTGCGACTATTTTTTTTTTTTTTAACAACGTTTTTATTGGTTTCAATAACAACTACTGTGGCAAACTTAATTGGGTAGGGTGACAGAACTACTGGACTATAACAGCACATTAAAACCATACTTGACACACAAATCAGTTTCTCCCCCCAAATCCTCCCTCCCCCCTGCAGTCTTCTAGGACATTGAAAAGTCTCAGAAGACTGCATCCACCATTCACGATGCGCAGTGGCCACCCGGCTATGAAGCGGCAAGTTGTCACAGCCGGGTACCCATAGTGAAGATGCCAACGCCAGGGACCGAAGACAGCGGGTGAAACCGACTAGGGTGAGCACACCGCTGGATCGTAGGACAAGTGAGCGTCTGTTTTTCAAAAGTCAGCAGCTATATTTTTTGTAGCTGCTGGCTTATTTTTTCCACAGGTGACTGGAACTCTGCTTTAAAAAGGTAAAAAAAAATGTTTAGGTAGTAATATTAACCGCCCCCTTATACTTACCTGAGCCCTCAATCCAACGCTGTGCCCATTTGTAGCAGCTTTCCCTAGTCTCACAGGCTTGCTTAGACATTGGCTCCCGCTGCTGTCAGTCAAATCTTGTGACGAGGGAGCAGTGGGTGAAGCCGGGCCACACAGTCTGTGTCTATAGACACAGGCAATGCAGCTCAGGATCAAGCCTGCTGGTGTGCCACCACAGAAATTTTCTTCCTATGGTGGCCAACCAAGAAGAGGAGCCAGGAGTGCCGGGGGGGAACTTCAGAAGAGGCCTTCTATTGCACAGAACAGGTAAGTATAACAAGTTTGTTATTTAAAAGAATAAAAAATACATTTTACAATCACTTTAACCTTGAACATTTACTAGAAGACACCCAAATGTCAGCTCTCAAATCTTACCAGCTCTGTACTTTGGACGGCATGTAACCTGCAGTTTGGATACTTCCAAGGTACAGTTTTCAGTGACAAGTGCCGACCATGGGATCGTAACAGAGATACTGCCAATGAATCCATCAATAATCTCAAGTGGGGCCCCTGCTGAGTCCAGGAGGTCGTTCACTGACTGAGGTCATAGAAAAAAAAAAAAAAAAAAAAAAAAAAAAAAAAGAGAGAGCAGAGTGAATAATGAGAACTGGAGAAGAACAGCCATGATTAATACTGCATGACACTCAGCAGAAGAGGAAGAGGAATCATTATGTCAGAGGGATGTAAGGCTAAACAACAAGGGCCTGAAACACACAAGTGAATGAGAAAAAGGTCACATAGAGACAAAGGAGAACAACAAAACATTAGATTAGGACCTACCTATGATTAGAGTGCACATATTATTAGTAATACAAAAACAATCTCATCGAATGATATCTGACATGCTCCTAGCTTTCCATCTACTCACTGGAAAAGTATGTGTGTAATCCAACTACCTCTTAGCTACAACAATGGAATGTAGGAATTGATGACTATCCATGTTATGTTCATATACATCAAAACAACTCAAAGCGCTAATATAATCTATACCAAAAAAATTTATACATTACAGCTTACCAATCATTAGATGTGGTGGCTTTATTCGTTTTCTTTTTTAGTTTTTTATCCCTTTGCACAACAGCATTGTTAGTCTGGGGGAGGGGAGTGTTAGTATATCTAAATATTTTAGTAAATTGAAGACAAAACTCCAGCTAAGACCCCTTTCACACTACCGCGATTTCAAAGTCACACGAATTTACAGCGATTTTAGGGAATGCCTGTGTAAACTTGAGGTCTATGGACCTCAACTCGCATCAAAGTAGGACCAAAGTAGTACAGGGACTACTTAAAGGGGTTGTAAACCTTTGTGTTTTTTTTCACCTTAATTCATCCTTTCATGACTAAAGGGGTTGTAAAGGTAAACATTTTTTCACCTTAATGCATTCTATGCATTAAGGTGAAAAAACTTTTGACAGTACCGCCGCCCCCAGGCCCCCCGTTTTACTTACCTGACGCCTCGAATCTTCGCTGCTCGTCCTCGTCATCTTCATTGCAGCTCAGCCTGGTCGCTGATTGGCTGCAGTGGATGGATTGAAAGCAGCGCAGCCATTGGCTCGCGCTGCTGTCAATCACATCTGATGACGCGGCGCGCCGGGGGGCGGGGCCGAGTGATACAGCGAGCGGCTATAGCCGCCGGCTGTATCACGGGAGCGCGCCCGCAAGCACTCACCACCGTGCGAGGGAGCTCGCATTAAGGTGGTAAATGCTTGCGGGGAGGAGCTGAGCAGCCGCTGAGGGACCCCAGAAGACCAGGTTCGGGGCCACTCTGTGCAGAACGAGCTGCACAGTGAAGGTAAGTATAACATGTTTGTTATTTAAAAAAAAAAAAAAAAAATTAACTTTACAACCCCTTAAGCCTATATCTGAAATTTGGTGTTTACAAGTTAAAAATCTGTATTTTTTGCTAGAAAATTACTTGCAACCCTCGAACATTATATATACATATTATATAATATGCAAAGCAGCGGCACTTTCGGGTCAGTTTGCAGGCGCTATTATTAGCGCAATAGCGCCTGCAAACCGCCTCAGTGTGAAAGGGCCCTTACTGTCTTATGGTGGCCATATACCCTTTAATCAACTATTTCTTTTCCAACAGATCTCTTCCAGTAGGAAGACTCGACCTATAGCCGACAACTCATTTGATAGATATACCGCACATGGGGGAAGTGAATTTCAAATTACGATCATAAGTTATCAATCACATCTCAGTTTTCATTGTGCAATTTTAAAAGAAAGAGAGGGTGAAGCACCACCTAAGTTCAGTATTAAAGCAATGCGGTTTATTCTCAATTCTTAAAAGAACTCACAAGATATCAGATATAAACTGGCTTATTGTGAAGTGTGGTATCCTTCCACTTATATCAATGATGGGGCACTATTCCTCCTCCTACTGACCACGGGCACTATGTAACTGACCACTAACCCTGAGGCAATGTTTACTCTCATTAATGCGGGGACTAGGACATTTTCTACCACCACTGGCCACAATACGGCCCCCTTAAAGTTTGAAGGACAGTAAACTTTGTATGAAAAGTTTGGAAACCCCTGATGTAGA
Source organism: Aquarana catesbeiana (assembly GCF_042186555.1). Classification (NCBI taxonomy): domain Eukaryota; kingdom Metazoa; phylum Chordata; class Amphibia; order Anura; family Ranidae; genus Aquarana; species Aquarana catesbeiana. Next base: position 109,692,515 of record NC_133334.1, read on the forward strand.
CTTTCCTTTGCCCAATACTCATCAGTGGCAGTAAACTGTAAGACCCCTTTCACACTGGGGCAGCGGGTCTGTTAGCAGTAAAGCGCCGTTAGTTGTAACGGCGCTTTACCGATGTTTAAGCAGCGCTTTTCGGCCACTAGCGGGGCACTTTTAACCCCTCAAGAAGGGGTTAGCAAGGTGTTAAAAGCGCCTGTGTTCTATGCCATTTATTCATGTCCATCAGCTCAGGTCAAGATTAATAGCTATCTCTCGTCAACGTTTAACATACTGAATGGGACAAGAACAGGGGTTTCCTCTGTCGCCACTAATTTTTATTCTCACCCTCGAACCTTTTTTGAGGTCTATCAGAAATAACCCGGACATTGAGGGCATACACCTGGATGCCACCTTGTCCCCAAAAGTTGCGGCATTCGCGGATGATCTCCTCTTCTTCTTGACTAAACCCTTAGTGTCAATCCCGAACTTGCTCAAGGAACTAAAAACATACGAGGAATTATCACAATACCGCATTAATTACCAGAAATCAGAAGCACTCGATGTTAATCTGCCATCCTCCTTAACCACACTACTTCAGTCAGACTTCCCTTTCAAATGAGCCACTTCAGGTATCAAATATCTGGGTACCTGGTTACCTAGCAAGACAGAGGATATTTTTCATCTCAATTTCCCCCCTCTCCTGACAGAAATAAAAAAAGATTTGAAAGAATGGCAGCATGTTCTCTTTACCTGGTTCGGGCGTTGTAGCATAGTGAAAATGAACATCATGCCCAGAATCTTATATCATCTACAGGCACTTCCAACACCAATCCCTATCACTTTCTTGAAAACAGTAAACAGAACGATTACTCAATTTGTCTGGGCGGGTAAGCCTCCACGGTTGGCACAAACAATACTCCGCCTTCCAAAATTAAATGGCGGTATTGCCCTTCCTGACGCCATTCTCTATCACACAGCCTGCCACTTAACTTGAGTATTAGACTGGAGCAGACACGCCACCCTGAAACAATGGGTACAAATAGAGAACGCCTTAGCGGGGTTCCAATTGAACCAATTGATCTGGTGTCAGCAACCTCTGCCAAAACAGGTACTATCTCACCCCACAATAGGGGTGACAATCCGGACAGCGCGAAAAGTTTTTAGAGATCGGTCCCTCGCACTGCTTCCTTCTCCACTCACTCCTGTAGTGGGCAACCCGGCCTTCACTCCGGGAATTAAAGATCCCAGATTCCAAGATCTGAAATTGAAAGAGAGATCACAGGCCAGGCATTATCTCATCAATGGACAATGTAAAAATAGACAGCAGATCATGGATGACCCTGCACTGAGGGGACTTTCCTTTTGGCAGAAGATCCAACTGTCCCATTACCTTAGCTCATTAACCTCACCAGAGGCCTATGGTAGGCAACTAATTCCCTTTGAATTGCTATGCATGGATCAGTCTCCACTGAGACACGCAATTTCACTAACATACCAGCTCCAGGTGTCCCCGCAGGCGGATACCAGACCTCCCTACATTGACAGGTGGGAACGGGATCTGGGGCTTAAATTCACAGTCAAACAGATTGAGCGGATCTTCCTTTTCTCTCACAAGACTTCCATATGTGCGAGACACCAGGAGACGGGATACAAGTTGCTGTCTCGGTGGTATTACACGCCAGTTAGGATCCTCAAGATGTTTTCCCAGAGCACAGATCTGTGCCGGAGATGTGGGGAAGAAGTTGGAACACTCCTTCATGTTTTCTGGTCATGCCGGTCGATACGATCCTTTTGGACCGAGGTCCATCGCATCGTCCAAAAGTTCACGGACCGAGCTTTTCCGGAGTCCCCTGAATTCTTCCTTCTGCATCATCGTGAGATCCCAATCAAAAGCTACAGGAAATCTATATTGCCTATCTTGCTCACGGCAGCAAAAAGCTGCATCCCACTGTAATGGAAGCAGAGTCAGCCTCTGACGGTGGCGACATGGTTGAAAAGAGTAGCGGACATACGCGCAATGGAGGACTTGGTGGCCACGGAAAAAGGCTGAAATGAGAAATTCTCCAAAAAAATTGTACTTTTGGCACGAGTTCATATACTCCGAGGAATACAGACGACTGGTGAACCAATCCCCTTGAGGGGAATAACTGAGAATACTCCCCGGGGGAATGGGAATGACCGGACAGGGGAATATTCACCCCTCCTAACCCCAACCCCACCCCCCTTTCCCCTTTTTTTTTTCTCTTCTCTCTCCTCCTTCCCTTCCTCTCCCTTTCCTTTTTCCAGATCTTTCTGTTTCTGATCCGGGTTTTTTTATACTGGATAATAGTGTCTGGGGGCAGGCGAGAGCCCCTAGCCATTTCTTAAAAACACGGCTATTGCCGAGAAAATTAAGGGGACCATGCGGGACACGGAGGCCCTCTACTCAGTAGACATACATCATGCCTTTATTCTAGAAGGAAACTTCGAGCACAGAGCTCTTATGTTCGTGTATTTACAGATATAGTGATGTATATTCAGATTTGTCATTGTATTATACGATGTTGGGTTTTCTGTGCCCGTGTGTTCTATCTTGTTAAATAACGAATTTACAAAAAAAAAGCGCCTGTGTTGCTGCGGTTCCGAAGCGCTTTTGAAGAGCTGCCCATTTATTTCAATGGGCAGGGGAGTTGTAGGAGCGGTGTATACACCGCTCCTACACCGCCGCAAAGATGCTGCTTGCAGGACTTTTTTTTCCCGTCCCGCAAGCGCACTGCCTCAGTGTGAAAGCACTCGGGCTTTCACACTGGTGAGGCATGAGAGGCAGTTTTCAGGCGCACTCTGGCTTTCACACTGGTGAGGCATGAGAGGCAGTTTTCAGGCGCTTTACAGGCGCACTCGGGCTTTCACACTGGTGAGGCATGAGAGGCAGTTTTCAGGCTTTTCACAGGTGCGATTTTTAGCTCTAAAATGCCTGAAAACTGCCTCAGTGTGAAAGGAGTCTTAAACCTGTTTGTCCAGTGTCCCAATCTGCTCTACAGCACTGCAATATTTACTCAGATTCATATAAATGCATGAGCAGATCAACAAGGAATGCACATTAGACCCCTTTCACACTGAGCCACTTTTCAGGCGCTTTATTGCTAAAAAAAGCACCTGAAAAGCTCACGAAAACCTATTTCCATTAAAATGAATAAATGCTTTCACACTGGGGCAGTGCGGAAAAAAAATGCCCCTCTCTATTGAAATGAATGGAAAGCTCTTCAAAAGCGCCTGAAAAGCTCTTCAAAAGTGCTCGGTGTTTTAGGCCCCTTTCATAATAGGGCGGTGCGAACGCCGGCAGTAAAATGGCGCTATTTTTAGCGCCGTTTTAGCGGTGCTATTCGGCCACTATCGGGGCAGTATATCGGGGTATAGCTGCGCTGCCCCATTGATTTCAATGGGCAGGAGCGGTGTATACACCGCTCCAAAGATGCTGCTTGCAGGAGTTTTTTTTAACGTCCTGCAAGCGCACCGCCAGTGTGAAAGCCTGAGTGCTTTCACACTGGAGACACGAGAGGCTCTTTACAGGCGCTATTTTTAGCGCTGTACCGCCTGCAAAGCGCCCCAGTGTGAAAGGGGTCTTACTGGCAGTTTAGAAGCACCTCAGTGTGAAAGGGGCCTATTTGAGTAGCAAAGCAACTTGATAGGAGCATCACTCAATCAGAAGTTGTGAGCGCTATATAAAAAAGGGCGATTAATTCTCTTGTTTTTGTTTTCAAGGCAGAGGACCAAAACCAAAAATGTTAGATTGTCCTGGGCCGAGCACCAAGTCTCAGGAAGGGAGGGGACCATCAGACTGATATTGTGTACAGCAACAGCTGACAACATGCTTGGTTTTCTATGGAATTATAATGTTCCTAGTGAGCTCAGGACAACAGTCCACAAACTCTACGTTATCAGAAGATGTGATGTCAGTGTTTGCTAACAAATACTTTTTTGTAGGTGAAATTGGCAGGTAAGCCCTAGAATGGTTTGATAAACAGATTATTGCCACTGGCAGCCTTTGTATGGTGTACACAAAGAACTTCGGAATAGTTCATTTCTAGGGGGAAATCTGACAGTTTAGCACATTCTGTCCTCTGAATAGTAGATTCGGAGTAACAGCTGAGGATTTCCTGGACCTCACTCAAGCCTTTCAGGAGTAAATGAAATATTTTACTCAGAAGTCACCAGGACACTGGGCAAGTTACTATGCTGACGTAATAAACACAATCTAGAAGAGGTATGCAAACCTGAGTAATCTAGCAAGAGAAATGAATACCCAGATTCTAAAAAGTTCATGGGGACGGCCCTGTTTACAACTGTATGTAAAATTAGTACATTGTGTAGACATGCCAGACCGAGATTCATGGAATAAATGACATGTTTGCATACAGACTGAACCGGTGATTTAAAGGAAATCTGTCATAGGAGAAAAACCAGAGGCTACAGTTGCTGACTTCTGAAAATTCTAACTGCCTGGCCATCACGCGGACCTGGTTTTAATGCATTGGGTTTATTTTACTAAAGAAAGAGAGCCTGTTTACCAAACAAGATGAATGTTAGTAAATCAGGTGAAGCTGTGTTCACTTTCGATAGCCAATCATATGCTAGCAAAAGTCCAGATTTTTTCATTTTCTTTGCACATAAGGTGTTCAGTATTTATACTGGAATTACACCTATACTTTTTCCATTGAAATCAATGAAAACGCATTAAAACAATTTACACATGTTGCAATGTGCTTATTATTTATGTCAACGGGTGTCACGGTGCACATCATAGTTGTCATGAGAGTGGTTATGAGACTGAGGGGAGTGCTGCTATCTAATCACAGCCAGTGTTTATTACTTGTAATTGCTGTGATTGGTTCACAGTGAGCACAAGTCACAAAGTTACGATTGGCTCTTTTTACTTTGACTGTGATCTGCACTGTCTAATGGCAGCATGATCTCAGTTATTGTGAGCATGTATATGCATTGCAAGCAAGGATATCTGCTAATATTTTCTCAGAATGCAGAGGAATTACAAATGTGAAACTGTCTCCCATGCGTTTATATGCACTTTTTTTTTTAAATGGCAATCTGTTGAGACATTGAGGTTGATTTACTAAAGACAAATATTCTGTGCACTGTAAGTGTCCTGCAAGTGCAGTTGCGCTAGATCTGAGGGGAAGCTCTGCTGATTTTGATCATCCAATCATGTGCAGCCAAAAATGCATTTTTTTCAATTTTCCTTGCAGGTCCCCCTCAGATCTAGAGCAACTGCACTTGCAGTGCACAGACTATATGCTTTTAGTAAATCAACCCCATTGTCTAAAGCAGGGGTCCCCAACCCCCGGGCCACAAACCGGTACTGGTCTGTGGCCTGTTGTTCAGGCCACCATCCCACAGCAGGTGGTGTGTCTTGTCAGGGACCGCTGGCCATTTAGCAGCCTGTGACTACTCTCTCATGTCTCCCGAACAGCCACCGATGTCAGCCCATTAGCAGAGCAGGGGGCGGGAGCGGCTGCAGATTGAGACAGACAGCGAGAGCTGACAAACTTATCATACTAACAAGTGAGTGATTACCTGCTTGTTATGGCCATGGCTGCAAGGACGACTGTGATGGGGGGAGGCCATGACTGCAGGGACGACTGTGATGGGGGGAGGCCATGACTGCAGGGACGACTGTGATGGGGGGAGGCCATGACTGCAGGGACGACTGTGATGGGGGGAGGCCATGACTGCAGGGACGATTGTGATGGGGGGGGGGGGCCATGACTGCAGGGACGATTGTGATGGGGGGGGGGGGGCCATGACTGCAGGGACGACTGTGATTGGGGGGGGGCCATGACTGCAACGACGACTCTGATTGGGGGGGGGGGCCATGACTGCAACGACGACTGTGATTGGGGGGGGAGGCCATGACTGCAACGACGACTGTGATTGGGGGGGGGAGGCCATGACTGCAACGACGACTGTGATTGGGGGGGGGGGGGGCCATGACTGCAACGACGACTGTGATTGGGGGGGGAGGCCATGACTGCAACGACGACTGTGATTGGGGGGGGGAGGCCATGACTGCAACGACGACTGTGATTGGGGGGGGGGGCCATGACTGCAACGACGACTGTGATTGGGGGGCGAGGCCATGACTGCAACGACGACTGTGATTGGGGGGGGGAGGCCATGACTGCAGCGACGACTGTGATTGGGGGGGGAGGCCATGACTGCAACGACGACTGTGATTGGGGGGGAGGCCATGACTGCAACGACGACTGTGATTGGGGGGGGGGGAGGCCATGACTGCAACGACGACTGTGATTGGGGGGGGGGGGCCATGACTGCAACGACGACTGTGATTGGGGGGGGAGGCCATGACTGCAATGACGACTGTGATTGGGGGGCTATGGACTGCAAGAAGGACTGTGATGGGGGTCCATGACTGCAAAGGGCACTATGATGTGGGTGGGCATGACCGCAAGGGGCACGGTGATAGAAAGGGGGCTTTACTGTAAAAGGGGCACTGTAATCACTACAGTGCAGTTCCCTTTATACCACAGTGCTCCTTTACAGTGTGGGGGGGGGGGTTAAGACTCCATGAACTGCCTTCCCCATCCACCAGCCCCCCAGTCCCTGGAAAAATAGGCTACATCAAAAGTGGTCCCTGGTGCCAAAAAGGTTGGGGACTGCTGGTCTAAAGCTTAAGTAAGGCTAGCCATACATTATACAATTTACTTGTACAATTTTACTTTAGATTTACCAAAACCATACAATATGAGGTCAAACCTAAACACATTCTATTTAAATGCAAATAAATGTAAATCTAAAGGGAACTGAATGAGAAAATTGTATAATATATAGCCAGCCTAGTCTGAGTGGCTGTATGTTTACATTGCATGGGGGACAAAGTTACGACCACATGGAAGTCTCTTGGGGAGGCATAACTTGAGTAGAATGTGTTTTTAATTAGACTTTGTTAAAATAAAAGTTTACAATTTTATATAAATTCAAAAAATATTGTAAATCCTTGGAGAGCAGAGAAAGTCCTTTTTTCCCTCACCTTATGCATGGAATTTTGGATGTGGTGCTCCAATATTAACCTCTTAGCACCCGCACCTCCTGGCTGTTTAAGAGGTTTATGATGCCCGGAGGCTTAAGACCACGTGACCACCGTGATCGGCGGTCACATGGTCCAAAAACTCCCGATTGCAAGGAGCTTTTGGTTAGGTGATGGTAACTGTGCTGGGAGCACACAGCACGCGCACTCTTGGCACAGGTGTATTGGCATCAATTCACACAAATACGCCCCCCCCCAGCGCTAAGGGCCAGGCGCTGAGAGGCATATTTGCGTACGGCCGGCGCCAAGGGGTTAAATACATTGGCATTTTCTCAGAAAAACAGATACTCCAACTGGCCACGGGTTTATTAAATTACATTGATTTATTCACCTGCAGTGTATGTTTAGTGAATGTCACATTCAATGCTTTAAAATATGCCAATTTATTTATATTTTTTCACACAAGATTCACACATTTTTCAACTAAAACTAATTAGGAAAATATGTGACTCTTGGGTACAAATATTTCTAAATAGGCACTTAGAAGCGGTTCAGGCAATGATTTAATCTCTGGCTACATATGCAGATATTTGGTCCTTCTACCTGTAGCTTTATCAGCCAACCAGGAAAATCAAAGCCAGTAAAATAACCAACAAGTGTAAAGTAAGCCTGTCCTGAGAAAACCCTGAAGGCTGCCACTGCTCTGAGACTGCAAGCTGACTGGCTGTCATTGAAAAAGAATAGGCTCCACACCACGATTGTGATCCAAAATCCTTTATTAGGACATCCAAAAGTGACACCACAAGAACAGAGTGCCCGGTAGACGTGTTTCACACGGTTATAAGTGCTTAATCATAATTAAGCACTTATATCAGTCTGAAACGTGTCTACCGGGCACTCTGTTCTTGTGGTGTCACTATAGGATGTTCTAATAAAGGATTTTGGATCACAATCATGGTGTGCAGCCTAATCTTGTTCTTGTTCATTGATTGCGGAGGCGAGCCGATGCGGGGACCCACGAGTTTCATTAGGCTTCCTCATCTCACCTGGAGCAGCAAGCCTTCTCTGTCCTTTGACTGGCTGTCATGCTTCAATAATATTGACCTGGACCTAGAGACTTTTCTATGGACTTCCTGCTTGGTCATGGAGAGAAAACTCAGACAGGAAACCAGAGGATAAGCAACCCAGGCAGGCAACTAACATGCTCAGGAGGAGGTTGTGACAGGTTTCATTTAAGGAAACTAGTAAGATTTTTGTACCCACGTTTCTCTAATTCACAAGGTCCAAAAGGTCTTGACATCTGCTCCAATACCGGAAATGACAGAGGCCATCTCTTTATTACTACTAAGTGCCTGGCTGCCTGGGGTATTCCCAACAGCTGAAGGACAGGCCATAGTAAGACTGACTAAAGAGAACCGGATCATGAGGACAGCTGTCAAGGAAAAACCTGGACCTTTTTCAAGTGGTAAATAAAGTCTGCAGCTTGGTGTGATTTTCTCCAACTATCACCTGAAATGCCTTCATAATACACAAATCAGAAACGCCTGTCTCTGTCCGGGACAATGATAGCGACAATGAATACTGGGAATGAAGCAGATGGCGCAAATCTATTTTTTGCCCAATGACTACATTGTTAGTGCAACTGAAGATTAACACGGATTTACACTTTTGCAGTCAAATAGGGATAAAACCAGTTTTATATCTGTTACATGTTCCCATTTACACAGCATAACTTAAAAAAAGACATACAAATTGTTGTTTTTACACGTTTAAAAATCCTGCCTAGCCAGTCTATGTAAAGTTAAACGCAAAACTATTTTTTGGATAGAGAGGAGAGGAGAGGGATTAGACCAGCTGTCAGTTTTTATTGCTGCCTGTGCCCTCTCTAATTGTCTGTTTACCATTATCATCAAAAGTGAAAGTAAAAGAAATCCACAAATGTTGGGTTGTCCACAAAACAATAATGAAGAGGAAATTTTCCAATAGTTCCAGTGACAAGCAGGGATTCCCTCAATTTGGAGAAATTTGCTCTCACTTCCTGTTTGGAGCTCCCCAATGGGACGCAGATAGCAAAAAAAAAAAAAAAACAAAAAAAAAAACCTGATGATAGGTGTTATAACCTTCCTTCACGCTACCCAAAATAAAAAGAATGCTTTTAGTTCTACTTTAACTACTTGTTGATCAGCCACCGCCAATATACGGCAGCAGGTGCAAATCGCTGTACCGGTACATCGGTTTGTGTAATAGATACAAACGCGTGCCTGCGGCACGGTGCTGATGCGCGTGGCTGGCGGCCGGGATGTCAGAGAGCCAGAATGGGGAACTGTCAATGTAAACAAATAGATCCCTGTTCTGTCAGGGGAGTAGAGAGATAGTCTGTTCCTAGTGATCAGGAACAGCGATCTCTCTCTTCTCCCAGTCAGTCCACTCTCCCCATAGTTAGAAAACACATCCCAGGGAAAGCTTAACCCCTTGATTGCCCCGTAGTGTTAACCCCTTCCCTGCCAGTGACATTTCTACAGTAATCAGTGAATTTTTATAGCACTGATCACTGTATAAATGTCAATGGTCCCAAAAAAAGTGTCAAAAGTGTCCGATCTGTCCGCCGCAATGTCGAAGTCCCGCTAAAAATCGCTGATTGACACCATTTCTAGTAAAAATCTAAAATAATAATAAAAATGCCATAAATTTTTCCCCTATTTTGTAGATGCTATAACTTTTGTGCAAACCAATCAATATATGCTTATTGCGTTTTTTTTTAACCAAAAATAAGAATACATATCCGCCTAAACTGATAAAGAAATTTGTTTTTTTACTTTTTTTGAGGGGATATTTAGTATAGCAAAATGTAAAAAAAAAAATTGTTTTTTTTTTTTCAAATTTGATGCTTTTTTTTTTGTTTATAGCGAAAAAAAATAAAAAACCCCAGAGGTGATCAAATACCATCAAAAGAAATCTCTATTTGTGGGAAAAAATGACAAATTTTGTATGGGTACAACGTCGCACGACCTCACAACTGTCAGTTAAAGCGAGGCAGTGCCGTATTGCAAAAAATGGCCTGGTCATTAAGAGGGTAAATCCTTCCGGGGCTGAAGTGGTTAAAGCTGAAATTTAGTAAAAATATATTGTTCCCCTATAGCTGCAGTCACATCACCTACCTATACAGAAGTATGCTCCATGCCATGTTGGCTGCTGCTTCATATTAGACATATTATCTGGAGGGTGCTGATCCTCTGCCTAGCACTGAACTTCCATCACGACTGGGTTAGTCGTTTTGGGTCTTTCGGCTGAACTGCATTCAAGACACTCTGACAAGAACATGCTCCACCCCATTTACACTGAATGTAACACAGTCCCTGAAATCCTGTCATTAATCCAACTCAATGGATGAGAGTGGAGGACTGGGCAGATCTCCAGTTAGGGCCCTTTCACAGGAAAAGTCCAAACAGGTCCTCCTGTCAGTTTTTTAGGCAGACCTTATCAGACAGTCTATTCACCCCTATGGACCAGTGGGTGTAAATGGATTTGTGTCCGTTTACAACTGCCTACCTCCAATTCAATCACTAAGGCTCATTTACACCTGAGCGTTTTGTAGCTTGAAGCTACAAAACGCTAGAGGGGAAAAAATAAATGATTCTCTATGGAGATGGTTCACATCTCCACTCCAAAAATGCCTGAGGCCAGAAGCTCCAAAACGCCTGAAGCTCAAACAAGTTCCAGAACTTTTCTCTTAGGCAGATTTGGGCGTTTTCTGCTTTTTACATTGGTGACCTTTTGACCTGTACAAAATCTTGGCAAAACCGTGCGACTTTCTGCCTGAAACCGCTACGCTCAGGTGTGAATGGTGCCTAAGGCTGGGTTCACACTAGTGCGAATTGGACGTGGGCTTCCCCGCATCCAATTCGCATAGCAGGAGATTGTGACTGGTTCTCTATGGAGTCGGTTCACACATCTCCGGAGCTGCTCCGATGCAAATTGCACAGGAGTCCTGTGCGTCTTTTGGTCCGAATTCAGCCAAAAATTTGGTCTGAGATCGGACCTGAAATGGTGAATGGGGACGCACCAGACCCCTGCTGTGAGCCGCTCCATGCTGCTGTGTGAACCCAGCCTTAAAAAAACAGAAGGGGATTGGATTGGAGGACAGTGGGTGTAAACGGACAGCGTAGTCTGTTTACACCTCCTGGCCACCCAATGAGTGGAGTGGCTTTGTCTGTATCACCTATCATCCACCCACTTTGCTCTGATCAGTAGGGGATCAGAGGACAGATCCCCTGCTGATCAAAAACAGAGTTCCCTTCCCGTGTGAAAGGGGCCTTAAGCCCAAAGACCTGTAACTATTACCCCCATCATGCCAGGAGTGCAGCGCCAGGATAAGGACCAGGTACCCTGCACAGAAGATTTTCACACAAAAGGGCATAAAAATTGGGAAATGCCTCATTACAGGTAAGCGATGTGACTGTAGCTTTAGGGAAAATAATAACTTTTGACTAGACTTCAGCTTTATAGGAGGGGGCTGGTATGTTAGATTTACACTGTGCTGGCAGATCTCATTATCACTTGTAAAACAGGATTTGAACATGGTCCACTTCGACAAAGGCTTAAAGATAGGTGATAGATTATATTTTAATACACCTTCCTTCAATTGGTTCAATTGCAGTGGCAGCACATCAATATTTACCTAGATGGGCCTTGCTCACCAAGCATGACGGAGTATAATTCCTGCCACGTTCATGAAGCAAAGGATCACGGCCCAGCATGTGCCCAGCACCCCGGCCCACTGTCTCTGCAGCAAAATGGGGAGCAGTCGAGTTGCTGTAAAAATGCGGCTTAACCACAGGAATAGTACCTCTTCCTAATTGTAAATGTGCCGTAACTAGGGACAGCAAGCCAAAAACATGGAGTAGGGATAATCCTAATCTCAATCTACCTTAGTGAGCCTGTCTGGAAGTGGTCACTTGACTGGGCAAATCATCTGCAGCTGGACATAGTGCGTGTATACATGCAGCTGTGAGGCTTCTGACTGGCCCAGTACAGTGACAGCTTCCTGGTGGGCTCACTCAGGGAACCCGAAGATGCCCAGGCTCATCCCTAATCACTGCAGAATATCTAGATTGTACATTTGGCACCTTTTTTTGTTTGAACAAACATAGCACTAGAGGAACATTACCCAGATATCGAGATGTATATCCGTGAGACGTCCACTTCCATTGTAAAGGTCCAAACTCAGCTGCTCCAGGCTCAGCCGCTCCTCCAGGTAGTGACCCAGGTAATGCTGCAGAAGATACCTGCAGGCCCGCGTCTTGATGGAGCTGGACCATGGAAATAGCCAGCGAGACATGCTGGGAAGAGAGACGGGGCAGGGGATGGGAGAGAATGGGGAAGGGACAAGGAATCCACTCTCACCTCATAACCTACAGTGCTGTGGGCTATCCGTCACCCACCCTGTCTGACAACAAATCCCCAACCTGCCAGTATGGTTGTCACTGGAGAAGAATGTTAGAGCAGGTACAGTACCTCTGCTGATGCTCTGATCTATAGTCTAGTATACCTCTGACAGTACTCTGATCTATATATACCTCTGACGGTACTCTGATCTATATATACCTCTGAGGGTACTCTGATCTATATATACCTCTGAGGGTACTCTGATCTATATATACCTCTGAGGGTACTCTGATCTATATATACCTCTGAGGGTACTCTGATCTATATATACCTCTGAGGGTACTCCGATCTATATATACCTCTGAGGGTACTCCGATCTATATATACCTCTGAGGGTACTCCGATCTATATATACCTCTGAGGGTACTCCGATCTATATATATCTCTGAGGGTACTCCGATCTATATATACCTCTGAGGGTACTCCGATCTATATATACCTCTGCCGGTGCTCCGATCTATATATACCTCTGCCGGTGCTCCGATCTATATACACCTCTGCCGGTGCTCTGATCTATAGTACACCTCTGCCGGTGCTCTGATCTATAGTACACCTCTGCCGGTGCTCTGATCTATAGTACACCTCTGCCGGTGCTCTGATCTATAGTACACCTCTGCCGGTGCTCTGATCTATAGTACACCTCTGCCGGTGCTCTGATCTATAGTACACCTCTGCCGGTGCTCTGATCTATAGTACACCTCTGCCGGTGCTCTGATCTATAGTACACCTCTGCCGGTGCTCTGATCTATAGTACACCTCTGCCGGTGCTCTGATCTATAGTACACCTCTGCCGGTGCTCTGATCTATAGTACACCTCTGCCGGTGCTCTGATCTATAGTACACCTCTGCCGGTGCTCTGATCTATAGTACACCTCTGCCGGTGCTCTGATCTATAGTACACCTCTGCCGGTGCTCTGATCTATAGTACACCTCTGCCGGTGCTCTGATCTATAGTACACCTCTGCCGGTGCTCTGATCTATAGTACACCTCTGCCAGTGCTCTGATCTATAGTCTAGCTGTTGTGGTGCTCAGATGTAGGTGGTAATACCTCTGCCAATGCTCTTATCTATATATACCTCTGATCTATAGTATGCCGATGCTCTGATCTATATATACACCTGTGATCTATATATACAAGTCTGATGTATAGTATGCCGGTGCTCTAATCTATAGTGTAGGTGTTGTGGTGCTCAGATGTAGATGATAATACCCCAGCTGATGCTCGGTTATGGTCTATTCCTCTAGGCAGAGCAGGAAGTGTTGTCCCTCCCCTGCAGGCAGTCAGTTGGATGTAGAAGACATCACCATAGGCTGCCTCTAGCACAGGCCCCCGGTACAAATAGCCGTCACCCTGCCCCCCCTTGGTGTCGCCTTTTGTCTTATGATTGAGGTGCTATCAGGCAGTCGCAGGTCAGCAGCCCTGTGTGCCCCCTACGGTGTCTATCTGTTCTCTAGGGGGGAAGCTCTGTGTACAGCGAGTCTCCTCACGGTTCGGGCTTTCCTCGGCTGTAGGGGGTCACCGTATTTCAGCACCAGCACTCTACGACGCCCGGTTCCAGGTCACTATCTGTTTTGCTTCTCTACCTAGCACCGCCCCTTCGTACTGCGCATTGACGGCAGAGCACCCGCAACCAATCACATGAGGCAAACAAGTTCATCATGGGGGGAGGAGCGGGAACTAGTGGGTGCGGCCATCTTGGTACACCCGGGGTGTCACTATTAGCAAGTGTCGGTGTTTCATAAGATTTGGCGACCGTCAGAATGTGTAGCGGAAGTGACGTTCCGTCGCCGCCATCTTGCTACACCCCACAATCCTCCATAGTAAGGATATACTGAGAAGGGGGTGTCACGTCACATTCGGCTACCCATCACATTTTGCTACCCACTGGAGTGCGCATGCGCGACGCCGCCATATGCGTTCCAACACTGTTGTAAGACCACTTTGCCACAGGGCCCCTCGCGGGCTCGCTTCGCTCGCCACGCTTCGGGCACGGGCTCGCTTCACTCGCCACGCTTCGGGCATGGCCTCGCTTTGCTCAGCATAATTATAATCTAGCTCTATTCAGGGGCGGATCCAGAGTCTAGTCTCGGAAGGGGCACTGCCAGAAAATATAATTTTTTGGGGTACATCTATCGGGGAAATGGCTGGTGTTGGCGCTTCAATCATCAAGGCACTATGGTTGTTATGGTGTCAGGATGGTTGAAGCGCATTATTACTATTACATTGTTATAAAAAATTAAATAGTTTAACTCACCATAATGCAGAATCAGTGGGAGCCCCGAGTGTGTCACTTGCCACGTCACCTGTCACCAGATGCAGATTGTCACTTGCCACGTCGCCTGCCGCATGTTGCGGATTGTCACTTGCCACGTCGCTTGTCACCAGATGCAGATTGTCACTTGCCACGTCGCCTGCCACATGTTGCGGATTGTCACTTGCCAGGTCGCCTGTCACCAGATGAAGATTGTCACTTGCCACGTCGCATGCCACATGTTGCGGATTGTCACTTGCCAGGTCGCCTGTCACCAGATGAAGATTGTCACTTGCCACCTGCTAAGGTGGTCTCTTGTGTCCCAGAGACAGGCAGCAGAGAGATGATGTAATCTCTCTGCTGCCACAGCTGCCTGCATGGTGAGGGGGGAACTGCAGGGATGCAGGGCGGGCGCCAGGTGGTGAGAGATGATGTCATCTCTCTGCTCCCCCGCCCGCCGGCTCCCTGATTGGCCAGCAGCCCGCTCACACATCGAGCGGCGCCGGCACATCTCACCACCTGAGCCACCGGGCCAGCCCGCTGTCTCTCTCCTGCGGAGCCGCCCGTCGGCTCTCTCACCTATGGAGCCGCCCGGCGGCTCTTTTACTTACGGAGCCGCTCGCCGGCTCTCTCGCCGGCTCTCTGACTCACCCGCATTTCTCGGAGGGGGCAATTGCCCCGTTGCCCCCCCCCCCAGATCCGCCCCTGGCTCTATGTCCACTTGGATGGTGGAGCTTGAACCTGGACTTAGGGGTGTGGCCACAAAATTCAAAAGTGTTGGAACGCATATGGCAGCGTCGCGCATGCGCAGTCCAGCAGGCAGCCAAATGTGATGGGTCACCATATGTGACGCTACACCGGAAAGCGGACATCTTGTTAAACCCACCGGAGATTTGCATTTTACACTTATTTTTAACAGTAAAGTGAGTTTATATAGTGAAATACAGTACTTAGAACTCCGTCTGACTGGTTAGATGATGAATTTTAGAAGCAGCGCAAGCCTGCTCATGTCATAGTCTAATCTGACAGAAGTTCACCGCTTTTAAAATTCAACATCAAACAAGTCAGACAGAGTTCTAAGTACTGTATTGCACTATATAAACTCACTTTACTGTTAAAAATAAGTGTAAAATGCAAAACTCTGGTGGGTGTAACAAGATGTCCGCTTTCCCCTTCTCAGTGTATCCTTACTATGGAGGAGTGCGGGGTGTAGCAAGATGGCAGCAACGGAACGTCACTTCCGTTACACATTCTGACGGTACTGACAGAGATATGCGGGCCTGCTGATATACATCACAAAGTGCTAGCTGTTTGACTGTCTCTGATCTAGGTGAAGCATGCAGATGAATAGGGTCAAAGCTCTGAACATGTAAACGTGCTGTCAGTGGCTTAAAGTAGAACTAAAGCAAAACTTTTTTTTTCATTTTGGATAGAGTAATGAAGAATTTTAACCCCTCAATTTTTTTTTTTTTTGCTTACTGTGTCCCATTGAGGAGATTCACTGCACTTCCCGTCGCTGTCCCCAAAACAGGAAGTGAAAGAAAATTAAGGGAATTCCTTGTGGACCCTTATGACACTAGAACTAGTGTCCCCATTGGAAGATTTCCCCTCTATTACTTTTCTGGGGACAACCCAAAATTTGAGATTTTCTTTTACTTTCACTTTTGATGATAACTATAAACAAGACAAATAGAGTCAGGGAATCTCCCTAATGGGACACAGACAGAAATAGAAACCTGACAGGTGTTCTAAACCATCTCCTCTCTGTCCAAAACTAAAGTTATACTAAAAGTACAGAATCCACTGGGTTATCAAGGCAGCCATGGAATTAGCATTTTTAAGACAGCAATGCCAGCATCTCTATTTACCTAAAGAGGAACTTCAGCCTCCCATGCCAAAAAATCCTGCTGTTTTAATAGTAATTTCTGTATATATTATGGAGACTAAATATACTTACAAGGACAAACTGAAAAAGTTGAGTGATGAGGGCTGATATAGAGCACCGGCATCCAAGATCACATTAAAGCAGAACTTTACCATAACAACTTGGTAAAAATATGTTCTTTAGCAAGGAAAATACATTCCACATTATTATGTTACCAACATTAGTGTGTGCAGTAAATAACCTCGAGCCTTGATACTGTTTCTTCTTGCTGGTGGCTGCCATTTTGCTGAAGCCCAGAGCCCCTGAAGAGCAGTAAATCATAAAGTAGAATCAAACTCGTTGATTTAACGGTTTCAAAAACAGTTACAATCCTGGAATGCCAGGATTGCTAACTGTCACATTTGCTTGTGTCCTCAACCAAACTGTCAAACCAACAAATGGCTGGTGTCATAACTGATCACATGTGTAGCACCATAGCATTTGCATATCAAACAGAAGCAGCTTCCTTGGCAGTAAAGGATAGGAGATTTAATTCTGCTTTAAGGCTGTCAGCAGATCGGCCTCTACAAACTCAGCAGTGCCTAAAAATGGAGAGCAACTGAGCATGTGCAGAGCAGGGTTAGGCAGTGTATTATTGGATTTTTTTTTATTTTAAATGTTTTTACATAGCTATACCTGCAAAATGGGCCAGCCTGAAGTCTTCTAAGAGTACTTAAATTTCTGACTAAAGTTCCATTTTAAGAATGATTAACTGATAAACAGATTTTTAAAGTGGAACTGTGGAATGTAAAAGGTTAAAAAGAAGTGTATATACTGTTTAAAATCCAATAATACACTGTCTCACCCTGCTCTGCACATGCTCAGTTGCTCTTTATTTTAAGGCACTGCTGAATTTGTAGAGGCCAATCTGCTGACAGCCTTAAAACGGAATTTTACCCTCCTATCCTTTACAGTCAAATATGCTGCTTCTGTTTGATCTGAAACTGCCATGATGCTGCACATGTAATTAGTTATGACGCCAGCCATTTGATGGTTTGACAGTTCGGTTAAGGACACAAGCAAATGTGACAGTTGGCAAACCCTGTATTCCAGGAATGCAACTGTATTTTTAAGTGTTAAATCAATGGTTTTAGTTCCGCTTTATGAATTACTGCTGTTCCAGGGGCTCAGGTTTTCAGCAAAATGGCAAGAAGAATGTATGTCCTTTGTTAAAGAACATAATTTTTTTTATCAAGTTCTTATGAGTAAATTTCAACTTTAAAGTGCCCAGACAGGACACAAAAAGTTAAAATTTCTAAGTTTATTACAAATTTATATTAAAATACATGTTAAAAGCCATGGAAAACCTGCTACATGCAGGACTGTTCAAGACTCCTCCCTCACATGAGTTTCCCAGTTATATCCTACAACAGTATATTTACAGTACACCAGTATGCATGAGTAAAAAAATTCAACGATATGTAGACTTGAGGATTAAGAGATGTACACGGATGTCCAAACTGGAAAATGATAACCTCAAAGTGTTTTGCGGGATCACCCCACTTCTTCAGGAGGAATAATAGGACCCTAAAGCGGAGTTCTGCTAAAAAAAAAAAAAAAAAAATTAAAAGTCAGCAGCTACAAATGCTGCAGCTGCTGATTTTTAATAATCGGACAGTTACCTGTCCCAGGGTCCAGCGATGCGGGGAAGCGAAGCCCCGCTCATCTCCCCCTACTTCACAGCCGGGCACCCACGGCGCATTCGCGCGCCGCAACTGGCCGGGCAATCATCCGATACCTGTGACGTGTTCCAGATAATTGCTGAGAGGGAGGGGGGAGAGGTGATCTCCCTTCCGGTGCCACGGTGCGCCGGGAGGAAGTGGGAGCTGGGACCCTCTGGAAAGAGGGTACCGGCTCCCCCCCAAAAAAATGACATGCCAAATGTGGCATGTCAGCTGATCAACTCCCTTAAAGCCGAAGTTCCATTTTTGGGTGGAACTCCACTTTAAAGTGGTTGTAAAGGCAAAAGGTTTTTTGTCTTAATTCATTCTATGAAAAAAACCTTCTATGTGCAGCAGCCCCCCTCAGCCCTCATAATACTTACCCGAGGTCCATCTAGATCCAGCAATGTTGCAGGAGTGTTTTGGCTGCCCGGGACTCCCTCTTCATTGGCTGAGACAGCAACGTGGCACCATTGGCTCCCGCTGCTGTCAATCAAAGTCAGTCAGCCAATGAGGAGAGAAAAGGGCTGGGCCACCGCTCTGTGTCTGAACTGACACAGGGAGCTGTGGCTTGGCTCGGGTGCCCCCATAGCTGCTTGCTGTGGGGGCACTTAACAGGAGGGAGGGGCCAGAAGCACTGAAGGACCCAAGAAGAGGATGATCGGGGCTGCTCTGTGTAAAGCCACTGCACAGAGCAGGTTAGTATAACATGTTTGTTATTTAGTATCACTTTAAAACACATCCTTGCGCATAAGGGGTCCAACAGCAGGGGGCCTAAAATGGGCTCCCAAGATTCCCCCCATGTGCAGGTTTGGGGGCCAACAAGCAAACTAGACTGTTGTGTGGATACTATGGAGGGTGAGACGGTCATAGAAATCTAAAAAGGGGGAGAGGGGCATCCAAAATATACATAGGACAGTACAGGCAAAGGCTAATCTACATAGAGTCATCAAAAGATGCACCATACACACCAGTGATCTTACAGCATGGCCCCCTATCAATCCCTAATGCATACAGGGATCGATAGGAGGCCATGCCATAAGATCCCTAGTGTACATGGCGAGTGGCATCTTGGGGTTCCAGAGTAGCACTCTGGAACCCCACTGTGTGAAATTCCACTAGGCCATGACACCTACGATATTTTCTTCACCACGCCTCATTGGCTGGGCCTTTTGGCTGAGGCCAGTGCAATTTTTCTTTAATATCATTTTATGTTACCAGGCTGCAAGGCCTAGGCAATGCACTGCCGCCTTTTTATCTTCTTTTATTTATTATTTATATTATTATTATTATTATTTATTTTCTTGCCACAAGTGTCACTCTGCACTTATATGTGTTTCCTTTTTCATTCAGGATGGTAGAGTGTGGGTCTTCAGGCCTACTCTGAAGTCTAGTGGGAGAATGTGTGAGTATTATGTTCCTTCCCTACCTTGGGGGGTTCTGCCTTCGGACAGCCCCTCAGCCAGTACTCGATGCTTGGCATTGGCTGATCACGAGGAGGGGGTCCACAGTGCCTTTTGGTTACTTGGACTTAAAGTGATTGTAAAGTTTCATCTTTTTTTCAATTAAAATAACAAACATGTTATACTTGCCTCCTCTGTGTAGTGGATTTGCACAGAGCAGCCCAGATCCTCCTCTTCTCGGGTCCCTCTTCTATGATCCTGGCCTCTCCCTCCCGTTGAGTGCCCCCACAGCAAGCAGCTTGCTATGGGGGCACCCGAGCCAAGTCACAGCTCCCTGTGTCCATTCAGACACAGAGCTGTGGCCTGGCACTGCCCCCTCTCTCTCCTGATTGGTTGACTGACTTTGATTAACAGCAGCGGGAGCGAATAGAGCCACTGCTGTGTCTCAGGCAATCAGGATGGAGGGTCTCGGATGGCCAAGACACTTGTGGACATCACTGGCCAGAGATCGGGCTCAGGTAAGTATGAGGGGGGCTGCTGCACACAGAAGGCTTTTATCTTAATGCATAGAATGCATTAGGATAAAAAACTTTCTGACTTTACAACCCCTTTAAGTTGCCTTATCCCTGTCAGGAGTCTTGCACCCTAGGGGGTCAGGGAAGGGTTCTTTCTCTTTGGAAATGGATTACAATACACCTTATATGCATGTTTTTGTGTGTACGCTTTTTTGTGCACTTTTGATGTTTAGTTTTTGTGCACTGCACCACCACCTCAAAGAAAAAAAATACACTTTAGTACAGGTTTCTATTAAAGAAACATTATATGAGATAAACCCTCTGATACATTATAAATTTAGGCTTGTAAATACTGTACTAATTATAGAAAAATATCAAGGGTTCTTTATATCAAGTACAGTGGCAAGAAAAAGTATGTGGAATTAACTGGTTTTCTGCACTAATTTGCCATAAAATGTGATCTTATCCTCATCTAAGTTACATGTTTTACTAACACTGGAGAGTGCAAAATCTGGTGCAGCTGTGCATAGTAGCCAATCAGCATCTAACTTCAACTTGTTCAATTAAGCTTTGACTAAAAAACTTGGAAGCTGATTGGTTCCGATGTAGAGCTGTACCAAATTTTGCACTCTGCAGTTTTAGTAAATTAACCCCTATGTGCTTAAGCTGATTACACAAAAAAATCTAATTTCTCACGTCTTTATTGAACACACCCATTAAACATTCACAGTGATGAGGGGAAGAGGTAAGTGAACCCTTGGAGTTAATACAGTATTTGGTACCAATGGAAAAGGACTTTGCACAAGTTCCCTAAAGCCAAAATGTTACATGAGCTTTGGCTCATGGAACCCTACATCTCCGCTCAGTCCTCCTCTGGTAAGGTTTTATATAAAACTTAAAAAAAACCCCAGAGTGTGGGGGTCTCCACAAAATTTGTTTTCAAAGGCTATTTAGACAAGTGGAGTCAGAGTCCACTTTAACAAAGCGGAAATAAAATACTGTAATTGCATATATTGGTAGTACTGCTTGTTAGGGACATTGTGTGTCTCCTGAATACATTTTAAAGGGTTTAATATTTTTTAAAAGCTAATCAGTAAACACCTGTAAATCATTTGTTAGTCAACCATCTAAATCTAAGTAGGGAGTACATCTCGGGTGAGAACAGAGGGCATTTCACCAGCCCCAGTAGTGGTAGAAGGGTGAGATAAAGCCTCTTGAGAATTTATTTGAATCACAAACCTTAACAGAGTGATCTAAGGATGGTTGCACTTCTGAAAAAGCAGATTATTTTTATTTAACTGACTCACAGATGTATTCTTTTTTTTAATAAAATGTAGGTTTTACCCAAGATTTCCTAGTAGACAAATGGGTTCAGAGTTATAGGAGCAGTCTACTGCTATACTGTTTATTTGAGACCAATTATCTGTGTTTTAGTTAATTGAGAATCTAAAGCCTCGTACACATGATCGGACTTTAAACAAACTTTTCTGTGGATTTCTGTCCAAAGGGCGTTGATAATCATAGACACGGCAAGACTTTTTAGGCAACAAACATGAACGTAGTGACGTTTCAACGTACTGACGACACTTCAAAAGAGGACGTTCAATTCTCCGACTCCACCCTTTGGTCAACTTCTGTATTGTTGTCTTATCTTTTGCGTTAGTTCTGAGCATGCGTGTTTGTAGTTTGTACTAAAGTCCGATGGTTTTGTGTACACACGATCGGACTTGCCAACGTAGGACTTTTGTTGCCGCCAAGTTTGTCTGTTCGCACAGCCAACATTTGTCCGATGAAAACCGAAAAAGTTTGTCCGAATGGGACGCACACACGGACGGATGTTGCCTTAAAACAGCTAATTTGCATGTTTGTTGTCAAAAAGTCAGATCATGTGTATCGGCCTTTAATGACATTGTTATCCAGCACAACTCCTGCCCAGTTCTGTGGCTATGGCGAGACCATCACCAAAATAAAAGCAGGGCTTAATACACCTATAGTGCGGGTAAATCTGTAGGGATATGGCTTTTATGCTGGGTGAAGATATAGATCAGGAGATTAAAACTGCTTTCCAAACGGACACACCCCAATCCATTCATTTGGAAGATGAAATCAAAAATAAATTTAAAGAACACAAAAAGTTATTAATTAAACATCTGAATCGGAAGTGGGATGTGTCATCTTTGGAAACCTATATATCACACAGGATAGTTCCAAGAGGTCTAAGGGATAATACAATCCCAGCAGAACACCTACATTCAGAAAGTTTCCTCCCCAAATGGAAGGAACTCTGCATAAGCCATGGACTGGCAGTCATGCGACTAATAGTTGAGGAAGAAAAAAATCAATTAACAAGAATACAGGAACAAATACAGGAAAGTGCTCAGAGTTTAGATATCTTCAAAGACAGTGATGAGTTCACTAAACACAATGAGATACTTAAAAAGGAAATAGAGAAGACACAACTCAACTTAAAAATAACTAAACAGGGCAAATTCCGGCGGGACCTTGCCGACTTTGAGAAAGACGAAGTATTTGACCTGACTATACGCCGTGGGCGTAGTAAGTCACAGCGACGGACACGCCGCCAACCATCTAGATCACGACGCAGCAAGTCCCACAGCGGGTCAGAGGACGAAACTACCAGATCAGTGACTTTTTTAGGCCAGGAGGGGGCGGGGCCAACTGTAGATCAACAAATCCCCCAAAAGACCAAAGTAGGCCCCACCAACACAAAGCAAATAATGGCAGCTCGAGAGCGAACCTTTACCAGGAGTCAAAAGAGACAGTGATAAAGCCTACATGCCAGCAGCCCAAATTGAGGGCTGCAGACATGAAGGTAGTTAATTTATCTGATTTAGAACTTACCCCCAATCACATCAGTCAACTACAAAAGGGTATGACTTTTTCACCGGTAGAAAATATGGACGAATTTACTGTCTTTAAGGACATCACATTATTCCTGAGGAAGGTCTTTTTGCGATCATTGTATGATCGCTCAGACCAGTCTGTGGCACCAGCGGTGCTTCTGGAGGCCGACAACCAGAAAGCATTAGCTATACTGACCTCACTACTGGACGAAAATGAAGAGATCCCTGAGCCACCCATCCCAATTAGGAGACAAGCTAACTTAAGGATAAGGTCACAAAAGATGCCTCCACTGTCCAAGAACAGGTGGCTGAACCTGTTCCTCGACATGGTGCAGACTGATCTGGGAAAGGTTGATTGGACAAAAAAATCCCCTGATAACTTAACAGTAGAAGAAAGGTCTGCTTTGAGAGACCTGAGAAAGAGACAGGAAATAGTCATAAAGAAAAGTGACAAAGGGGGCAACGTGGTATTATTAAATCAACAAGACTATGAAAAAGAAGTGAAACGCCTGCTCAATGATCAGACGACATATGAGAAACTAGATAACAACCCGTTCCCAGCTCTGGTTATAGAACTGAATGGGAAATTGGGAAATGCAAAAAATGAGGGATTGTTGACGCATCGAGAATACCAATATCTTCTTGTGCAGGAGTTCAACATACCGACCTTTTACATCATCCCTAAGGTCCACAAAAACCCAAAAAATCCACTGGGCAGGCCGATAGTTTCCGCTTGCCAGGGTCCCCTTGAGAGGGTAGGTCGGTATTTGGACTCTCTTCTACAGGATATGGTAAAAAAACTGAAGTCTTATGTACAAGACATATGCTGGCTAAGATTACCGAACTCAATACCTGTAGACAACCGGAAGGGACACTCCTGGTCAGTATTGATGTTGAGTCACTTTATACCTCAATACCACATTCGTGTGGTATACATGCTGTTGAACGCTTTCTGGAATTAACTTACCCTGAGTCTGAACCCCAAAATGAATTTTTGGTTGAACTATTGGAATTTACTCTGTCGAATAATTTCTTCCAGTTCTTGACCACGTATTACCACCAAATACGCGGTACTTCCATGGGAGCAGGGTGGGCACCGGCCTACGCATGCCTCCATTTGGGGCTCTGGGAGGAGGAGGATGTCTACCCGCCACCGATGTACCGTGACCACGTACTTACGTGGTTGCGGTACATCGATGACGTGCTTATGTTGTGGAGGGGCACTGCCGATGACTTAAATCAATTCATGCGGGACCTCAATATGAATGAACGGAATATATGCTTGACATACAACTTTGATCAAAGGAAACTGTCCTTTCTGGATTTGCAGATTACACTGGAGGATGGCAAGATTGGCACTAGCACTTTCCGAAAGGAAACATCTGCCAACACTTTGTTGCATGCAACGAGCCACCATCCACATTGGCAAAAAAATGCGATTCCAGTGGGACAGTTTCTGCGAATAAAAGAAACTGTACTGATGTTGCTGACTATGTACGTGAGAGCAAGGACTTATACGTGAGGTTCCGCGAACATGGGAACTCGCACAGACAGCTCAAAACTGCCAAAAAAAGGGCCGCTATGAGAGACCGAGAAAGCCTCCTCTGCACCAAAACGACCACAGCTGAACCAATTAGAGAAACAAATGACCCGGTGCGGATCATCACAGCATTTGGGTCCCAGTGGGACCGGGCCCGTCAGATACTAGAGAAACATTGAGGGATATTAACTAACGCCCTTGAGCTTAAGAAAATAGTCAGCCCCTCCCCAAAGCTTGTTGCCCGTAGAGCTCGCAGCCTGGGGGACATGTTGATCAAATCAGAATTTGTCAAAGAACCAAGTCCCACCTGGCTGTCGGAGTACCCCCGTTCCCTGGGAATGTTCCCTTGTAATAGATGCCAGATATGCCCTTTCGTACATAGAACCTCCTTTTTTACCGATGCTCTCGGTACGAAGACCTTTGAGATCCGTGATCTCATTAATTGCAATACATCACGAGTGATTTACGTAATCACTTGTCCCTGCCCTAAGATTTATGTAGGGAAAACAAAGAGGTCACTAAAGACACGAATAGGAGAGCATCTAAGCAAAATTAACGCCAAGGGAAAGATCCCAGAGAAACCTCTAGCCAAACACTTCTTTTTTTGTCATGGAGGAAGTACTAACGGACTCACTGTGAAGGGGATTTATGCTTTAAAATTACCCCCCAGACGAGATGACTATGATCGTATACTCCTCCAAAAAGAGAAGTGGTGGGTATATAAATTGAGGTCACTAATACCGGTGGGGTTGAACACCGAATTGAATTTACAGGCATTCTTGGAAACTTGATGTGCTCCCCTAAATGTAGACCCTAAACGGTTACATTATGGGTATTAAGAGTCCCATCAATTCTATGGGCTTTATAGATAGGACATATGCAAAGCATGTCCTTAGATAAATCCCACAGCAACTATTAAGCTGTAGTCCACTGGCCATGGCGATGTATATGCACGCAGTGTGAAGTGTCTGTAATAAGTAAACCTTTTATTGGTTAGCTCTGTTTTTCCATACTATATGAAAAGTGCATAAAGTATACGTGTTTGGTGTCTATAATGCATCATGGGCACTCGATGTGTCTCCCTTAGATTTAAGGGGAGACAATCATTGTCCTATTGTTCATGTTTGTTATCTAAAAAAATAAAAAATCAAACTTTACTTTATTTTCCTCTACTCAATTTTCTGCCGTCTATCCTTCCACTACTTTTCACCCACAGAAGCCCCTAGAAAAATAACATAGTTGATCTATGAGGATACACAGTATTCATGCCAATGATAGCCAAATTATATAAACGTTTGTGCAAATATAACCCTTTAATGGGTTAAGCAGACATCTGACTCTTTTATGAACAGGACTTTATCCCTTCGATTCATTACAACCTCATTGGCGGCCACCTCCAGCAAGTATACCATAAGAAGGGTGTGTGGCGGCCTAACCAATGAACGTCCGAGAAGAAGCTACGTCATTTTGTAACGGCCAAACGCGTTGACGTCACTACGCTGCCTGTCCGAGAGAGCTGGAGGCTCTGATGAGCCGACGTATGAGAGGAGAGGACCGGAGCTTTGAATAGCCTCATGGATCGGCGCTTCGAGCAGACCGGACTACGGGTTACCAATTGGGGTCGGTGGACCCACTAAGGAGATGGCACGAGATGTCACCCTCACTCCTAATGCATCAGACCAGCACATGACTACAAATGCGCTATAGAACCTACGATAGGAGTATTGACTACCAGGAAGCAACCTACGGCTGGTCCGGTAACGTATTGATACCACAGCTATCACATACCACTGTATCAATATCTCTGACTGTGTATTTGGTCACCAGACCCATCGTTTGAACCCCGTCTTAAAGTCCTGAATGGCCGTTCAATACTAGGACTGTTAACCCCTTATCTGGATACTGGATTGATCCTAGAATGTACTACTTCAGCACTGCCCTATACCATCAGCTGATAACAATTCCCAGATTGAGAATCACCAAATACACATTTCGTGTGAGGCACTGGACTGCTTTTTGCCTCATTAAAGGGATAAGAGTTGACTTATATACTATATGAGACTGCCTCAGTGATCGGGTTCTCCATATGATGGAATTACCAGATTTGGGATGTAGGAAATAGGACGGCACCAGCACTCTTTCCTCTACTATCTCTCTATTTCCCTATCGTCTCAGTCCTTACTTGACCCCCCCAAATTAACACCTTAGCCCACTTAACTTAAACATCTAGAGAATGGCCCCATTGTGTCGAATTGGCTAAGTGTCATGATGGACTGAGACAATAGCTCGGATTAGGCTAGCAGGATTATTGTTATATGTATGTTTTGTTTGTCTGTCAGTGTCCGCAGTATTTGTAGCCAATGGCAATAATTTTTGCATTCCAATAATAATGTGCACCTTACGTTTTATAATTGAATAAACTGTTATGCTTTTTAATTAAATTGCATCCCTGATGATTCTGTTGCCTTAAGTAACCCCTTTCAGGGCCAGTCTTTAAACGGGCCGCCTTACCGTACCCCCCTGCCCCCCCCCCCTTTTTTTTACCTTAGGTGTTTTTACTTATACAGCCCACTTCCTATTTCTTGTCTGACATCACGCACAGCTCTCTCTCTCTCACTCTCCTGAGAGTTTGCCAGGAAGGGAGGGGGGGATAAGTCATAAGAGGGCTAATGAGAGCTGCAGAGCTAGAGGTGTGCCTCTGTGTGTCTGTGTAAATCCAAGTGAACAGGCAGCAGCTTCAGCTGCCCACAGTTAAAATGGTTGCAGTCAGACTCAGTGGAGGGAGATTTCTGCAGCATATTTGGCAAGTACAGAATCACAGTATATATAAAATAATATGCAAAGTGGTTTAAGGGAAGATTCAGAATGACAAAGATGTTTTTTTATTACAAATTATGTGAGCAGACTGCAGTTCCTCTTTAAATAAAGATTCAGTGAAAGCTAAACTAAATAAACCTATCCAAAATTTTCCATGGTATGCAGCCAAATTAATTAAAATTATCTTTAAATCAAACCAAACAAACCATAGCCTGCTCTTAGAAAACCCCAGTTTGAATGGGTTTGGGAAACCCGTCCAAACTGAACCATGAAAGATTTCCTAAATGTCAGTCCCTATGGATTCTCAACCAAATATTAAGGCTTTAATTTTATGAGACAAACAATCTGATCAACCCTTGGTAATAGGACTCCTCCTGCTCAACCCTCCTCTCCCCAACCACCCTTAGTAAACCCTCTACCTTCCCCAGCCCAATCCCCCCCCCCCCCCTTTGTTTTGCCTCTATTCTTTATTCCTTCAGCCCTTTCCCTCCTTTCCTTGTCCACCTTACTGTCATGGATCTGCAGTAAAGTTCATATCTGTCTGCTTACCTCTCCGTGTGTTCAGCTTAAGAGACCAGCCGCCCTTCATCTGGCTGCTTAAGTAATCTCCCCTTAAGCATGGCTCCACCCCAGCCTCTGACTGGGAACACTATATTAAAATGTGCACTGCAAGCCAGCCTTGCTGATCAATATTGTGTGTTGGCTTCCTGCGTGTGCTCTACATCTGATTCTGGTTACTGATCTTGGCTTGTGCGTCACTGTCATTGTCTGCTTCATATCCCAACCTTTAGCATGTTCTTGACTATCCTTATCTGCTTGTTGCCCTGACCTTTTGGCTATCCTTGTTGTCCCAAGCTGCTGTTTCCTCTCTATCCTCCAGTAGCCTACTGTGAGCGTGCGCTGGGAGACCCTGGGGGCTGCGACCTGGAGCCAGACTGCAGCAAAATCCATCCCCACCTTCAGGGGCTCCTGGTGAACACCTGCTGGCACTTAGATTCCGCGCCCTAGTAAATCTCATGCTCTAGCTTCCGGTGTGATGCGTGTTGGTGCTCCAGAGTACCTGCTTTCCTGAATCACCCAGAGCTCCATCCGCAGCAGTCTGCTAGAAGGTCTACTACCTTAGTGGTGCACTCCTGACCCCAACGGTGCGCATCTATCACCTGGCCTCAGGTGACCCGACACTTACCTTCCTTTGCAACCCCTTATTCTTCTTTTCCTCTACTTTTTCTTCTTTATGTACACTTTCTGTTTCTCCAGATATAGGCCTCAAGATGGCAACAACACTACAAGTCTTCATTCCATACTCACTCTTACACACTATAAAAACACATACATGTATTAACTCTTTCATGTAATCTTTAATGAAAGATCCTGAGGGTCAAGTAGAATTCATATATATTGTGTTACCAGTGATGGGTATCGCTTTTACAGCCAGTTGGTTCATATACTTCTAATAGAGTGAAAACAGTGCAGCGCACTGATTACTGTGTAAATGTCACTGGCAGGGAAGGTGTTAACACTAGGGGTTATCAAGGGGTTAAATGTGTTCCCTCAGCATGTTCTAACTGTGGGGGGAATGGGACTGACTGGAAGAGGAGACATATCGCTGTTCGTAATTACTACGAACAGCAGATCTGTCTCTCTACCCCTGTCAGAACAGGGATTTGTGTGTTTACACACACAAATCCCCATTCTGGCTCTCGTGCCCGCGATCGCGGGTGACCGGTGGTCATCGTGACTGCCGGCCATGCGCATTAGGTCCCCCGCCATGCAGCGTGCGCCTGCTACGTCTCTTAAAGGCACCGACGTACCCATACGGAGTTTCGCACATCGCTGCCAACATGACATGACATACAGTATATCTGCGTGAGCAGGTCGGCTAGTGGTTAATCACTAATGGGACTATACTACCAATGTTGATTTACAATTTGCACAGTACACTTTATTTAGAGACTCTATCAATCAGATGATGGTGTAAAGCCGCATACACATGAGCGGAATGTCCAACAGAAAAAGTCAGACGGAAGCTTTTCATCGTCTATTCTGATCGTGTGTAGGCCTCATCAGACTTTCTTTTCGAAAATTCTGACGGACCTATAAATAGAACATGTTCTAAATATTTCCGACGGAACCAATTCCTATCGGGAAAATGAATCATCTGTATGCTGTTGCCGATGGACCAAAAACGACGCATGCTCTGAAGCAAGTACGAGACGGAAGCTATTGGCTACTGGCTATTGAACTTCCTTTTTCTAGTCCCGTCGTATGTGTTGTATGTCACCGCGTTCTGGACGGTCGGACTTTGGTTTGACCGTGTGTATGCAAGACAGCTTGAGTGGAATTCCGTCGGAGTTCCGTCAGAGAAACCTTCAGAGTTTATTCCGACGGCAAAACCGGTCGTGTGAACGTGGCATTAGAGTTTTTTTTATATGCTAATCACAGTTCATTTTGTATATCACGGTATGTTGATATGTCAATACTCAACCTTTGATTTCTTGCGCTGCACTGTTTTCACTCTATTTATTCACACAATTTTTGTTAAGATTGTAGTGTTAGCTGCTATTGTTTATTTATGTGTATAGCGCAGTAATTTTATATTCCATATATTCCTAATGACAACCTGCAATGTCTGAACAACAACTGTTAACGCCAAGGATTTATATGTATGCATGTGTCCACCTGAATCGTTCTTCTGTATTGTAATTGTATTGTAATTGTCAAAAAAAAATATTAAACAAGAAATAGACTGTTTTTATTTTTTTAAAGATTGGTTTCCAGTATTGTGATAGTTTCCAAATCTTCATTCCTCAGGGCTTCAGTTACCAGCATTTTCCCTAAAGAAGGCGCTGAAAAGATAAACACGTTGTAGTGATAGCTGCATTTTGTGAAGAAAAAAAAAAGGGGGCCTTTTTACCAAAATACCTCAGTTGTTTGGTTAAAATAGTTGATAACGTTTTCCACAGTTTGTGTCAAACATAGCATATTTGCAGCTTGTAGTTGTGGCCCAGTGTTCCCATTCAAAAAGCCCATTCGACGGTCAAAAAAGAAAACAGCGTGCAGGTGACGGCAGTATCATTTCTTGAATGCCTGTCAGCTATGGCTGTGCCTCTCTGTGAAAAGCAATCCATCATGGATCACTTTTTACATGCAGGTGTAAACGAGCCCTTAGTTTATAGATAGGCCCCATAATCTGTTCATGTTCCTCTAGCCTGCCTGCACTTTCTGAAACTTTATTCTCTGGGCAAAATTTACAGTACATTGTAACACTGTAACTTACATGTACAGTAATACATTGATGCTAAACACATTTGTAACCATTATGGCAATAACAATATTAAACCACCAGTGTACACCACTATGCAATATGATTTTATTGAAACATTATCTCAGCTGGTGATACAAATGTAATCATCTAAAGCCAAACATTATAAACATTAGTTTAAAACACAGCATTTTCATTTCAGGTCTGCTCTAGGTGCATCATGTTTTTTTAAAGGGTAAGTCTACCTTTTGTGCAAAAAATATGGGCTGCATCCACATTTGCTGAAAGTGCAGTTGTTATTATTTTTTTTGCTAATGAGCCTGCAAAGATCAGCCATGATCACTGGATTACAAGTGCATAGCACAGGCTTCTCAGACTCTTCTTCTAGCTCAGGAAACTGTCACTCAGGACAGCCAATCATAAGCGGTGGATGCATTCCCCACCCCAGAATCGCACATGGGGCTTGTATACGTGTACCAGGGGCCTACGTGTACCAGGGTCCTACGTGTACCAGGGGCATGTACTGTATATGTACAGTTTCAGGGTGGGGAATCCCTCTGCCACTTATAATTGGCTGTCCGCAGTGACAGTTTCCAAACCCGCCTGAGCTCATCCCTAGCGCTCATCCCTAGCAGACGGCTCTGAGTCCTACAAAAATAGTTGATACCTGATGTTATTTTGTTCCACTTTAGACTTGAATCTCACCTTCAGCCACTGTAATAAGTAAATGGTATGTAGCATCAGTTGGAAACCACATCCCAAAACAGCGGTGGTCAACTTACTTGATATAGAAGGTCTCAGATGTAGCCCTGTTATCACCACAGGGCCACACATAATATTCATCCTATGATGCTACAGAAAGCTGTCCAGGACTGCAGACTTGCAACAGGAGATGGTCAGAGACTGCAGACTTGCAACAGGAGATGGTCAGAGACTGTAGACATGCTACAAGAGATAGTAAGAGACTGCAGACAAGTTACAACAGATGGTCAGAGACTGCAGACAAGCTACAACAGATGGGTCAGAGACTGCAGACATGCTATAAGAGATGGTCAGAGACTGCAGACAAGCTACAACAGATGGTCAGAGACTGCAGACATGCTATAAGAGATGGCCAGAGACTGCAGACAAGCTACAAGAGATGGTAAGAGACTGCAGATATGCTATAAGAAATGGTCAGAGACTGCAGATATGCTATAAGAGATGGTCAGAGACTGCAGACAAGCTACAACAGATGGTCAGAGACTGCAGACATGCTATAAGAGATGGTCAGAGACTGCAGACAAGCTACAACAGATGGTCAGAGACTGCAGACATGCTATAAGAGATGGCCAGAGACTGCAGACAAGCTACAAGAGATGGTAAGAGACTGCAGATATGCTATAAGAGATGGTCAGAGACTGCAGATATGCTATAAGAGATGGTCAGAGACTGCAGACAAGCTACAACAGATGGTCAGAGACTGCAGACATGCTATAAGAGATGGTCAGAGACTGCAGACAAGCTACAACAGATGGTCAGAGACTGCAGACAAGTTACAACAGATGGTCAGAGACTGCAGACAAGTTACGACAGATGGCCAGAAACTGCAGACAAGCTACAAAGATGGTCAGAGACTGCAGACATGCTACAAGAGATGGTTAGAAACTGCAGACAAGCTACAACAGATGATCAGAGACTGAAAACATGCTACAAGAGATAGTCAGAGACTGCAGAGAAGCTACTTAAGATGATCGGAGACTGCAGACATGCTACAAGAGATGGTCAGAGATTGCAAACAAGCTACAAGAGATGGTCAGAAACTGCAGACATGCTAGAAGAGATGACCAGAATGGCAAACAGGGTTGTTGAAAACTGGGGGTATGCTTCATGAGACATAGCCTTAAGACAGGTAACACAAAACTGCTAGAGATTACTGCTGTAACTGCTCCTTTACATATCACAGCTAAGCACATAGATAAGGAACACTGTCTGTAGGGTCCCCTAAAGCTGCACAATAATTGTCAAGTGCCAAATCTCCTACCCCTTCCCCTCAAGCCACAGAGTGGGGACCAGGGCCCTGGAGAGACTGGGGTGCTGGCATTCACATAGCAACCTTTCTTCACCTCCACCTTGAATTATATGTGGACAATTATTTTGGTTCTCAGTTTGGCCAAGCAGCTCATTGGTATATCGTGGACTGAAATCTCAGCAGGTACAAAGAGTTTTTACTACAATATATTTTAAAGCATGGCTATGCAGATGTTTACTGTTCCTTGCTAAATCTAAAATAAATGTTGACAATTAAAATGTCATACAGTATTTTACTATATAAAATCTGCCCTCCATTCAGTAGTACAGTTACTAAGAATGCAAATCAGGGCTTAACTAATCGATATAGAATTCTGGCACCAGTAGGTGAAATATAGGACCCTGCAGGGACATTTTCCCCTACTAACAATGAGAATAGAAAAAGCTCAGTCACCAGCTGCAATACTTTAGATACATTGCTGACTTTGGGGTTTTTCAAACCACTACACATGTTCTTGCTGAAAAGAAAAATGAAAACCTAACTTAAAAAAAAATAAAATAAATGTTTTGTACTTGTTTTCTTTCTAGATTTATAATGATAAATTATGCACAAAAATGTAATTCGAAAATGCTAGTTTGGCTAAGGCCTGAACTCATTTGTTTTGTTAACCTAGTAGTGACAAATTAAATTTCATATGCTGAATATTTATGTACAGGACCGCTTGAGGGGATTGCTGCAAAATATTTGTTGTTAATCTTGAAGATGTGTAGGAAAAATATGAAGGAAAAAAAAATAACATTTTTTAATCCATGGATAATGATCCTAACTAACTAAAGCCGGCCATACACAAGTTGAATTTCACATGAATGTTTTGTATGAAAATTCTCATCAGAATATTCTTAGAATGTTCTTTTTTGCCATCATTAACCACTTGACCTCTGGAAGATTTACTCCCCTACATGACCAGGCCATTTTTTGTGATACTGCACTGCATTAATTGCGCGGTCATGCAACGCTGTCTGTGCATAAATAAAATTTCTATATTTTTTTCCCCACAAATAGAACTTTCTTTTGGTGGTATTCGATCACCACTGTTTTTTTTTATTTGCGCTATAAACAAAAAAAGCCGACAATTTTGAAAAAGAAAAACAATATTTTTTACTTTAGCTGCGTACACAAGAGCGGAATGTCCGACCTGAAAAAGTCAGACGGAAGCTTTTCATCGTCTATTCCGATCGTTTGTGTTTGCCTCATCAGACTTTTTTTTCCGAAAATTCTGATGGACCTAGCAAAAGAACATGTTCTAAATATTTCCGACAGAACCAATTCCTATCGGGAAAACCGCTCGTCTGTATGCTGTTCCAACGGACCAAAAAAGACGCATGCTCTGAAGCAAGTACGAGACGGAAGCTATTGGCTACTGGCTATTGAACTTCCTTTTTCTAGTCCCGTCGTCAGTGTTGTACATCACCGCTTGAATGGAATTCTGTCGGAGTTCCGTCGGAGAAACCTTCGGAGTTTATTCCGATGGCAAAACTGGTTGTGTGTACGCGGTATTTCTGTTATAAAACATATCCAATTAAAAATCTAATTTCTTCATAGATTTAGGTCAATATGTATTCTGCTACATAATTTTGGCAAAAAAATCCCAATAAATGCATATTGATTGGTTTGCGCAAAAGTTATAGCATCTAGAAACTATGGTGTATATATACTGGAATTTTTTTTTTTAATACTAGTGATGGTGGCAATCAGCAACTTATAGCGGGACTGCAATATTGGGGCAGACAATATGAAACTAACTGACACTTTGTGGGAACCAGTGACTCTAATACAGTGGTCAGTGCTAAAAATATGCACTGTCACTGTACTAATGACACTGGCTGGGAAAGATTTAAACATCTAGGGTGATCAAAGGGTTAAATGTGTGCCTTATCAGTGTTTTTGTGTTTACTGTGAGCTGCTTTCACTAAGGGATGTGCTGGATTCTATTCCCTGCTTTCCCTGCTTTGTAGGCAGGGCCGGTGCTACCACTAGGCAAACTAGGCAGCCACCTAGGGCGCCCTGCCGCCTAGGGCACCCGGCCACTGGTGTTCCTACTCTCTTCTCTCTGAAGCAAGCAACTAAGTCTCAGCATCAGCAGGCAGCCGCCACTCCATTCGCACATAGAGTCAGAGGCGCAGTGGCAGCAGCGGACTGTATCTGTGTCCCAACTCCCGAATGAATGGAAGCAAGCAAACATTTATTGATGGGCGCTGGTATGCTGCATTTGATGGGCACTGGTGAGGCTGCATTTGATGGGCGCTGGTGAGGCTGCATTTGATGGGCACTGATAGGCTGCATTTGATGGGTGCTGGTGAGGCTGCATTTGATGGAAACTGATAGGCTGCATTTGATGGGCACTGATAGGCTGCATTTGATGGGCGCTGGTGAGGCTGCATTTGACGGGCGCTGGTGAGGCTGCATTTGATGGGCACTGATAGGCTGCATTTGATGGGCACTGATAGGCTGCATTTGATGGGCGCTGGTGAGGCTGCATTTGACGGGCGCTGGTGAGGCTGCATTTGATGGGCACTGATAGGCTGCATTTGATGGGCGCTGGTGAGAGTGCATTTGATGGGCGCTGGTGAGGCTGCATTTGATGGGTGCTGGTGAGGCTGCATTTGATGGGCGCTGGTAAGGCTGCATTTGATGGGCACTGGTGAGGTTGCATTTGATGGGCGCTGGTGAGGCTGCATTTGATGGGCACTGATAGGCTGCATTTGATGGGCGCTGGTGAGAATGCATTTGATGGGTGCTTCATTAAAAAAGTGGGGTTTACATGGGCAAGGGAAAGGGGGTGGAGTCTGGGGTGAAGCTGGGTGGGGGCGGCAAAACGAGGTTTCGCCTAGGGTGCCAAAAATCCTTGCACCAGCTCTGTTTGTAGGGAAACAAAATCCAGCACATCCCCACTGACAGAGCAGTAGTCTGTCTTGTTCTGTCTTTCTCCTTGCCAATTAGCGGGTGCCGGCAGACATCCATTGCCTGGCACCCACTGATCAGCTTGTGCTGTTACTAATCACAGCACAAGCGGTGCGCCTGCACTGTCGTAGTAGATGCACGGTCGGCAAGTGGTTAAGTCAACTAATTTTGTTTGGAAGCCCTTAAAATTTAATCTGGATCTGCTATTTAAATATAATCCCAGACATATCATATAGATTTCATCAATGCGTATTATTTTTCATACAATTTTTTCCATGCTAAAATCACCTTCGCTTAAAAATTCAAATTTTTTTGTCACCAGGGTTGAAAATGAACATTGGTTTGATTTCAATAATTGTTGGAAAACCAATGTTTTTACACCAAATTCTATGGTGTATGGCTAAATAAAGTCTGCATAGATATATCTCAGTCAGTCATGGTCTGGGCAATATACTTCTTTTTATTTTTTTATTTTTTTAGGTCTGATTTGTATTCATTGTTTTGGAGCAGTGGTCTCCAAACTGCAGCCCACTGGACAGATGCAGCCTTATGCTTGCCTTTATTTGGTCCTTGGAGCGCTATTTCTCCAAATGACACCAACAATGAGACACAATTCTTTTCACTGGCGCCAACAGTGGAGTATTATTTTTCCCATTGACACCAACATTGGGGCACCATTTCTCCCACTGACACCGACGTGGCAGTATTCTTCTCACTGATACCATCAATGGGGCACCCCACTGGCACCCACAAATGGGAACTATTCCTCCTATTAATACAAGTAATAGGGCACTATTTATTATCCTACTGACCACAGGTGTTATTTAATTTTTTTATTCCCACTGACCTCCAAGCCGGAAGCATTGTTTACTCCCACTGTCGCTGGGTCATTTTCTACTCCCATTGGCCACAGTCTGGCCCCCCTAAAGTCTAAAGGACAGTAAATTGGCCCTTTGTTTATAAAGTTTGGAGACCCCTGTTTTAGAAGATGATTTTGAAGTTGCGATGACTCAGTCGTGTATTGCTCTTGTAACTTAAGCATAAATGTAGATATACAGTAAGTTGTGAATGATATGGAAAATAAAACACAAACATCTTAACTCAGTAAGCTCCAGAGTTACATGTTTTTGAGGGATTTTCCTGACCTATTGATGGTTGAAGCAAGTCTCCTGCATTTTTGAGAGTTGCATAACTTGCATAAAGGATAGACCCTATGCAAACAGAGTGCACTAAGGCCCCCATTAAATGCCTCCTCCTTTGTCTGCAGCCTGTGTAATCACCCTGCATTGCGAGGGTAGAAGGAGGCAACTAGTGTGTGTGGTGTTGTGGGGTACTTGAACCACTCTCCATTGTGTTCTCTCTTTACCAGGATACTTACACTCCTTCTAATGCCGCGTACACACGACCGGACTTTACGGCATACTTTGCCCGGCGGACTTTTTGACGGACTTTACGACGGACTTTCTGAATGAACGGACTTGCCTACACATGATCAACCAAAGTCCGACGGATTCGTACGTGATGACGTACGACCGGACTAAAACAAGGAAGTTCATAGCCAGTAGCCAATAGCTGCCCTAGAGTCGGTTTTTGTCCGTCGGACTAGCATACAGACGAGCGGACTTTTCGACCGGACTCGAGTCCGTCGGATAGATTTGAAACATGTTTCAAATCTAAGTCCGTCAAACTTTTGAGAAAACAAAGTCCGCTGGAGCCCACACACGATCAAATTGTCCAACGAAATCTGGTACGCCGGTCCAAGTATGCCCTAAAGTCCGATCGTGTGTACGCAGCATAAGCGAGCAGTTAACCCTTGCATTGTGGGAGCAGCCCCACTGCAAGGGAGAATTTTTAGGTTTGCCAGTTTGGTCTGAAGGGGAGTGAAGAGGGGCTTAAGGTGCAGGGAAAAAGTAGTTAAAGGGACTGGTCTATCAGGAAAGTAAAACTGCTTTACCCGGGCTCCCTAGACTTAATCAAAAAGGTAACCCCTACAATGCGGGCACAGGCCACTGCAAGGGAAGACTTTTAGTTTTCCCAGGGTTTAGCTCAAACTGAGGCTCAGATTTCCCTCACCATGACCCAGCTGACTCCTTCTCTTCTATCTCCAACCCTTACACTGCCATTAAAATGATTGTAAAGAAACATTTTAAGAAAAATAACAAACATGTCATACTTACCTGCTCTGCGCAATAGGTTTGCACAGAACAGGCTTGATCCTCCTCTTCTAAGGTCCCCCACCAGCGCTCCTGGCTCCTCCCCCTACACCAAGTGCCCCCATAGCAAGTTACTTGCTATGGGGGCACTTGTGCATGCTTGTGCCGTGCTGGCTCTGTGTGACCATGGGACACACAGAGAGCGGCTCAGCCCGGCCCCCTGCTCCCTCCGCACCGGCTGTGATTGACAGCAATGTAAGCTGCTTCTGTGTCTGAGCCAGTGAGGAGGCAGAGAGTAGAGAGAAGCGCTGCTTTTATGCACATCGCTGGATCAAGATTGGACTCAGGTAAATATAAGGCATCATGCACACGGGATGTTAAAATAACATTATGAAAATGCCAGTAGCTTTGCAGTGAGTTTTTTTTTTACTTTTTTCAGCTTTTTTCAACGTTTTTGCAATAGCGTTTTTTAGCGTTTTTTTTACCTTTTTTTCCACGTTAGCGTTTTTTTTTTTTCAATTTTTTTTTTTTAAAATGAATCAAAACGTTGGTGAGCGACGTTTTTGAGTGTTTATCAGCACTTATCAGCGTTTATCAGCGTTAGAGCGTTTTTACAGCTGAAAAATGTCTCTCAGAACCCACTGGTCCTGGGTTTTTTTTACAGCTTAAAAATGCCTATGCCATTTGCAGCTCAAAAATGCCTAGGTGGGCATGAAGCCATAGACTAACATAGACAGGCGTTTTTAAGCTGCAAAAAACGCTAAAAAAAGCGGCTCTAAAAACGTCCGTGTGCATGAGGCCTAAGGGGGCTGGGGATGGAGATGCATTCATTCAGGTTTTGTATTTTAATGCATAGAATGCATGAAAGTGGTTGTAATCCTCACAGATGGAATATGAACAAAGCATATCCCTCTATAGTGTTTTTTACTTGTCTCGATTAAGAGCTCTAGGTGTCATTTCTGTCTGTCACTTCTGACAAGTTTTTCTGACACCAAGAGAAAAATGGTGATCGGAAGGATCTACAGGGGATTTACAGCCTTGGCTCTATTCCTATGTGTTGTGTGAAAGGGAGGTGTGTCCCATTCCCCAATCAGCTCTCAGAGCTCTCCTCACTGAGCTTTGCAGAGTGTAATTTCAGCTCTCCACCCCTTTTTTCTGAATCCTCAGACAAGCTTTCTAAATTCAGCACTTTGAACAGATATAGAGAAGAGAAGGCTGCAGATAAACAGGTCAACTTATATAGGAGGATTTGATTAATCTCAGTATATCACCTGGGGCCAGTCACTTCACTGGGTATATGTAAGGGTTTACAAGCACTTTAAGGTAAATATCCTTCTGCCTTTAGAACCACTTTAAGTACATTGGGGTTGATTTACTAAAACTGGAGAGTGCAAAATTTGGTGCATCTGTGCATGGCAGCCAATCAGCTTCTAACTTCAAATTGTTAAATTAAACTTTGTCAAAAAAAACTGGAAGCTGATTGGTTTCTTGAGCAGATGACCCTCATTGCTGAGACGATATCTAACACAAGCATTTTCAGAAGGAGGTCAGCAATGACGCATTGCCTACGTATTTTTCTTATGTGTATGGTTTATGTAACAAGCCAATAGCTATTCAAAAGACTGTGTTTGGAAGATAGAATATTTTACCATCATGTAGGAGATACATACCTCCCAACTTTTTGAGATGGGAATGAGCGACACCTATCAGAAAAAGTATGCAGGCATAGGACACACCCCTTGCCACGCCCTCTTAAAGGAGAATTGTACAAAAAAATAAGATTGGTTAAACCCACAAGTATTTTTTTTTACCACTACTATTCCTTTATATTGGCTTTTGGAATTTACAAATGCAGAAATTTACAAATCAGATGAAAGGTTTAGCGCTGGGAAACACTTTAAGAAAAATAAAAAGTGCATGTTATATACATCTATTTAGATCAGACCAAAATGAGGGACAAATGGGGAGGAATAAGGAACAGAGGGACATTGCTCCAAATCAGGGACAGTTGGGAGGTATGCATGCAATAAAAAAAAGTCTGAGAAACATTACCATGATCATGTAAAAAGGCAAATGTGTTAGTAGTTATAGTTTTCTGTTGCAGTTCTGAAAACCTATATATAGAAATGTCAGCAGATTAAAGAAACTTGGAGGGCTGAACTCGAGGATACATCTGATGTCTCAATTCCAGTGTCCGGTGTCTTAATGAATATTTAACCATGATATTGTGAAACAGGTATAGACCACAGTATTAGGGAACCCACTGCTGCTTTATTGCACAGTTTAACATTGTGATATCAAATAAATGTCTTCTAGAGCTTGGTACCATATACAGATTCTGTATCATTGTTTTTAGGGGTAGCATTCTTGCCTCTGGAGAAAAATAAAATCAGATATAGCATATGTTTATGAGATTTGCACAGACATAACATGAAAACTACTTTAGTAGATTGGTAATACATTCTGTAAGTCTGTGTGTTTTTCTCAGCAGTATCTCTAAAATCAATGTTTTTTTTCACCGTAGCTCTTCATGTCAGTCACTTAGCTTATTTCTGCCAGCTGTGATACAAATGGGAAAAAGGCCAGTATGGAAGTCAGTAGTAGACTTTCTAAGACAAATGAGAGGCATAGATTGTGGGATTGTTACCGATTTTTGCCTGTTTCTGTTGTGTCAATTTATTTATAGGGCTCATGCACACAGACGGTGCAACATATATTCTGCCATATTTCCCCCCACCAGGGAAGCCCTGGAGCTTTGTGTGCAGCCTCCTATAAACATAAATGGCTGTGTGTGGCTGTACTCGGGTATAAAGTGGTGCTATCAAATGTAGTGTATGGGCATGTGCAAAAAATAGACACGCATGCACTATAAATACACTATACCCGTAATTAATCAAACGTTATTACTGTGATGCATATTAGCTTCATTGGTTACTAGGACGCAAGCCACCAGTGTCATACCAACAAGTGGCCAGACACTGACAGTTGGAAGAGCCTGATAGTGATTCTGAGAGACTGATCCCGTATCAGGTCCTATTGAATCCACCCACTGTCATCTACTGTCAGTCACAAGGGAGGTGGAACACTGAGGGACTAGTTCCTCATCCAGTCCACCTTCCTTATGATTGACAGCTTAAGGCCATGGGGTACATTCCACAGCTGATAGCTATGTAAGGCGGACCTGATGTGGAACAGTCTCTCAGAATCTCCATTAGGACCCGCCCACTATCAGTGTTCAGCCCCTCGGCACTGGTTGCTATTACACAGGCTGCCTGTGTCCTGGCAACCGATGAAGCTAATATACGGTACATCACAACAATTAAGTATTATTATAGTTTATATTTAAATTATTGAAACATATCATTATTATTACTGAATTATAGGTATTTTTATATAGATACATTGATCCAGCTTGGATCAATGTAAGTACATATGTGCCATACCTGTGGAATCCTCGTGGAAGCTGGGAATTGTAGTAGGCACTGCAACTACAGTGATTGCTACTGGTTTCCATGTCCTGTGCCGAGTGGCTGCTCTGCTGCATTGTGAACACAGAAGGTTGCTCACTTAGAATGGACGCCATTCAGGAAACACTGCATTTTTCAATATATGAAAAGAGTCCTCTGATTGGAAAAGGTGGAGGGGCAGTGACATTTCAATCTCCTTCTCTCCAATCAGGAAACACTTTACATTCATTCAGAAAATACATAGTGGGGTTGATTAACGAAAACTGGAGAGTGTACAATCTGGTACAGCTCTGCATGGAAACCAATCAGCTTTTTTTTTTTTTTTTTTTTGTTAAAGCTTAATTAAACAAGCTGAAGTTAGAAGCTGATTGGCTACCATGCACAGCCGCACCACATTTTGCACTCTCCGGTTTTAGTAAATCAGCCTGTGTTTCCTGAATGGCACCTACACAAAGGCCAACAAGCACCTGTGTTCAGTAAACAGCAGGACATTCGATCGCCATGGGACCTAGAAGGTAACGGCAATAACTGTAGTAGCAGTACCTTCTTTTGTGGTTTCTAGTTTGCACAGGGATCCCACAGGTATGGGACTTTGTAAAAATTGCTATACCTGGAATTCATCTTAAGGCTCGATTCACACCTATGCATGTTGCTTTTGGGCGTTTTTGGAGGTTTTTTTTTCATGCTTGCCACGTTTTTGAGCAGCGTTTTTGCGGCGTTTTTGCGGCGTTTTTGCCGCGATTTGCGTTTTGCGTTTTTTTTTTGTTTTTTTTTACAGTTTTTTTTTACAGTCTAAAAAAAAAAATAAAAAAAAATAAAAAAAAAAACAAAACGGCAAAAACGCATCAAAAACGCTGCAAAAACGGTGCACTTGCGTTTTTGATGCTTGTCCATTGAATTCTATTACATGCAAAACGCTGCATTTTGCATGAAAAAAAGTCCCTGACCCTTTCCAAAAATGCAGAGAAATAAAAAGGCATTGATGTG
This sequence comes from Aquarana catesbeiana, assembly GCF_042186555.1. NCBI lineage: Eukaryota > Metazoa > Chordata > Amphibia > Anura > Ranidae > Aquarana > Aquarana catesbeiana. The sequence goes on from NC_133334.1 coordinate 109,734,793, forward strand.
AACATGTTCCATAGGAACCCATGTTAAAAAATTCCCGTGCATTTCTGCAAAATGCAAAATGCATCAAAAAACGCGCTAGTGTGAATGGAGCCTTTCTCTGTACACTTATTGGAGTTGATCTTATTTACCCTAATTTCCTTATCTACAAATTAGCAGAAATTCTTTTTGAGTTTGTCGCAGCTAGTGATGAGCTTGGATTCAGTCCAGACCCAAGGTTATCCAGTCCCAAAAGGTATCTGTCATTGCCTCACAACTCATTGGCCCAACAATGACAGATAACCTCTGGGTTCGAATCAAACTAAAGCTCTACCCCAGACACATTCTTAACTGCTTTATTCATTTTTGTTTTGCCTAAAATGTTTTTTTATTCTGTTTTATATTTATCTGTTACAAATATTTTGATTTTGATCATGCCTATTGCCCCATTGCTTTTCCAAAATCATAGAACTGTGACTTTAAAATTTGTAAGCAATCTTTTCTAGAAGATCTAAAAATGACTGCCAGATTTAAGTAGTGTTCCTGTGAGTCTGCTCTTCCTCCTCAGCAAAGCATGGTAACACCAAGCTACATTTCCTATACTAAATATTAATGTACAGTACATGACTGCTTGGGGGGATGCTGCAACATCTCAAGAGGTAAAATGTTAACAGGTGTAGAGAAAATATGAAAAAAAGCTCCAAAATAGTAATAAGATTTTGCCAAATTTGCATCTTTGCAAAAATAATATTGTCATTGATGGATCTGGACAACAATATTATTTTGGGGTTACAAGAGGAATTTCATTACTATCTAAGAGGCCCTTTCAAACCTATGTGTTGCGCTGCAGTGCCACTTGAGAAAATGTGCAGGTGCACCATTTGGTGCATTTTTTGGCCCCATAAAATTCAATAGGAGTGCATGAAAAACGCACACAAAATGTATTTAAAAACACATGAAAAATGCATAAAAAGCCCATTAAAAATGCATTAAAAAAGCACATGAAAGCTAATGAAAATGCAGACGCACAAGTGTCTGACTAGCTGCAGTTGCAATAGCACAGTCTCATACTGCCCTTGGAGCTTAAAGGGACCCTGTTACCAGACTCTTTTTTTCAACATAAATCTTCCTATAAGATTATAGAGTATGTGCATTTAACGTATTTTATGCTTTCTTTTGCCTGCAAATGCCTCCCTTGTGTAGACCAAACTCTTTGAGACTGCTACTTGGCACCACCATCTTACATGTGATCTCAGCACTTCCAGCAGACCCAGAGTCATCAATCAAGTGACAAACTTTAGTTTTCCCCTTCCCTCACATCTGACAGCTACATAAAAGGTTATCTATTGAGAAGAGGAGAGGGGTGGGGGAGCTGGGCCAGCACAGATAATAAATGTACACTCCAAGAATAGGTAAGGGCTATGATGTGCGAGGAGGGAGGGGGCTACCTTTATGGTTTGTTAAATATATATTTTAAAATGTTTTGTGTATCTGTTTTTTTTTAAATACCTGCCAGTCAGGGCCACCCACATAGCGAATTTCAGCTAGTTGCTCAGGAACCGGATGAAATTCATATAGTGTATATACAGCATTGGTCTCTAGGTTGTGGAGTATATATAAAGGCAAAACTTTTTTTTTCTTCTTTTTTTTTTTCATAGCGTAGGGAAGAGTTAATATCCCTGTCAGTTTATTTATTGCTGTTTATGTATCACTGGGGGAGTTTTCCTTCACCTCAGTGTCCCAGAGGCACAACAGGAGGTTATATCTTTGGGAGGAAATCCCCCTCTTAGACAGTTGTCCCCAGAAGTACACTGTACTCGTGTTTACAACAACACTGCCATATACATGATACAACGGTGCACAGAAAATTATGTTAGTAGCAGGCTATACATCGTTCTTGGGCTGCCTGGGTGGAGGATATATACTGTGCATTATGCCGAACAAGGTTGGGTGACCTGCGTGAAAGAGCTCTAAAGATTAATTACAAGATATAAAGAGGCATTTTTGATCAGGTCATTATTTTCCAGAGACACTGCAGACACATCATTTATTTGTACTCACCTAGCTTCTACTTCATCCACTGTATCCAGTAGAGGACGATTGAGAGTTTCTGGTAGCCATAAAATTGGCAGTCCACAGACAATAGACACTGTTCCAAAAATGACAAGAGGAAGAAATGGTGCATATGTTTTTGTCATCATAACCAAGGGGGAAACCATTGCTCCCAATCTCATCATCATGTTGGTGAATCCCATCCCTGTTTGCCTGCAAAATATCCAAGTTTATGTATTTTATTATTTTGTAGATTTTTCTTGACCAAATGATTTGGTATAGAACCTTGTTTCTGAACTGCTATTCTATGTACTGCAAAAAAAAGTTCTATATTTTCTTTATCCTGTTACTAATAACATTCAATTAAAGACTGAGATGAAAGCCTGTTCCAACTATCAGGATATGATAATAATACTAGATGGTAGTGGCTTTGCATATGAATCAGCTGGTGCTCAATATTTTGGGGCAGTGGCAAAGTAACATCACCACCCCCCCGTGGGAGCATCGGACGGCAGCGATCACCCCCCACGGAAGTCAGATGACGGCAACTCCCAGGCACCCCCCGCGGGAGACGGACGGGGGCCCCCCTGCGGTAATGTGAACAGTGGTGGCTGGTGCTCAATATTTTGGGTGGGCAGCAAATAAACTCCCCTCTCCCTCACACTGTCCCCCCCCACGGGAGACGGACAAGAAGGCAGATGTTGAGGATGAGGGGTAGGGCTTCTGCTCCTCGCTCCAGCCGAGGGAAGATCCAGCCCGGCCGAGCAGACGTTGCTTCTCCCTTCGGCCGAACAGGAAGTAGGTCTTGAGACCCGATTGGCCGGGAGTCCTAGGACTCCCTGGCCAATCGGGTCTCAGGACCTGCTTCCTGATTGGCCGGGAGGAGAATCAGGAAGACAATAGCGAATATTAATTCACTATTGTCACACAACTGTGTGGGCTCAGGGCGCAGTGCTCTGCGCCCCGAGCCCACCCTTTTTTTGAAGCCAATATGAGCCTCGGTCTCTAATCATGTGCTACCCTCTGCTGAACTGCAGAGTTGACTACTTTAACCACTTAAGGACCGGAAGGATTTGCCCCCTTAATGACCAGAACACTTTTTACAATTTGACACTGCACTGTTTTAACTGGTAATTGTGTGGTCATGCAATGCTATATCCAAACAAAATTTGCGTCCTTTTTTTACCACAAATAGAGCTTTCTTTTGGTCATATTTGATCACCACTGGGATTTTTATTTTTTGCAATATAAATGAAAAAAGACTGAAAATTTTGAAAAAAAATGATATTTTCTACTTTTGGTTATAAAAAAATCCAATAAATTCAATTTTAGTCATACTTTTAGGCCAAAATGTATTCAGCCACATGTCTTGGGTAAATAAAATTTCAATAAGGGTATATTTATTGGTTTGCGCAAAAGTTATAACGTCTACAAACTATGGTACATTTTCTGGAATTTACGCAGCTTTTAGTTTATGACTGCCTATCTCATTTCTTGAGGTGCTAAAATGGCAGGACAGTACAACCCCCCCCCCCCAATGACCCCATTTTGGAAAGTAGACACCCCAAGGAAATTGCTGAGAGGCATGTTAAGCCCATGTAATATTTTATTTTTTGTCACAAGTGATTGAAAAATGAAAAAAAAAAAAAAAATTACACAAAGTTGTCACTGAAATGATATATTGCTCACACATGCCATGGATATATATGGAATTACACCCCAAAATACATTCTGCTGCTTCTCCTGAGTACGGGGATACCACATGTGTGAGACTTTTTGGGAGCCTAGCTGCGTACAGGACCCTGAAAACCAATCACCGCCTTCAGGATATCTAAGGGCGTACATTTTTTATTTCACTCCTCACTACCTATCACAGTTTCGGAGGCCATGAAATGCTCAGGTAGCACAAACCCCCCCCCCAAATCACCCCATTTTGGAAAGTAGACACCCCAAGCTATTTGCTGAGAGGCATGTTGAGTCCATGGAATATTTTATATTTTGCCACAAGTTTCAGGGAAAAAAATTTTATACACAAAGTTGTCACTAAATGATGTATTGCTCAAACATGCCATGGGTATACAGTATCTCACAAAAGCGAGCACACCCTTCACATTTTTGTAAATCTTTTCTTCTATCTTTTCATGTGACAACACTGAAGAAATGACACTTTGCTACAATATAAAGTAGTGAGTGTACAGCTTGTATAACAGTGTCAATTTGCTGTTCCTTCAAAATAATTCAACACACAGTCATTAATGTCTAAACCGCTGGCAACAAAAGTGAGTACAGCCCTGAGTGAAAATGTCCAAATTGGGTCCAAAGTCTCAATATTTTGTGTGGCCACCATTATTTTCCAGCACTGCCTTTACCCTCTTGGGCATGGAGTTCTCCAGAGCTTCACAGGTTGCCACTGGAGTCCCCTTCCACTCCTCCATGACGACATCACGGAGCTGGTGGATGTTAGAGACCTTGTGCTCCTCCACCTTCCAATTGAGGATGCCCCACAGATGCTCAATAGGGTTTAGGTCTGGAGACATGCTTGGCCAGTCCATCACCTTTACCCTCAGCTTCTTTAGCAAGGCAGTGGTTGCCTTGGAGGTGTGTTTGGGGTCGTTATCATGTTGGAATACTGCCCTGTGGCCCAGTCTCCAAAGGGAGGGGATTATGCTTTGCTTCGGTATGTCACAGTACATGTTGGCATTCATGGTTCCCTCAATGAACTGTAGCTCCCCAGTGTCGGCAGCACTCATGCAGCCCCAGACCATGACACTCCCCACCACCAAGCTTGACTGTAGGCAAGACACACTGGTCTTTGTACTCCTCACCTAGTTGCCGCAGACACGCTTGACACCATCTGAACCAAATAAGTTTATCTTGGTCTCATCAGACCACAGGACATGGTTCCAGTAATCCATGTCCTTAGTCTGCTTGTCTTCAGCGAACTGTTTGTGGGCTTTCTTGTGCATCATCTTTAGAAGAGACTTCCTTCTGGGATAACAGCCATGCAGATCAATTTGATGCAGAGTGCTGCGTATGGTCTGAGCACTGACAGGCTGACCCCCCACCCCTTCAACCTCTGCAGCAATGCTGGCAGCACTCATACGTCTATTTCCCAAAGACAAATTCTGGATATGATGCTGAGCATGTGCACTCAACTTCTTTGTTCGACCATGGCGAGGCCTGTTCTGAGTGGAACCTGTCCTGTTAAACCGCTGTATGGTCTTGGCCACCACGCTGCAGCTCAGTATCAGGGTTTTAGCAATCTTCTTATAGCCTAGGCCATCTTTATGTAGAGCAACAATTCTTTCAGATCCTCAGAGAGTTTTTTGCCATGAGGTGTTATGTTGAACTTCCAGTGACCAGTATGAGAGAGTGAGAGCGATAACACCAAATTTAACACACCTGCTCCCCATTCACACCTGAGACTTTGTAACACTAACGAGTCACATGACGCCGGGGAGGAAAAATGGCTAATTGGGCCCAATTTGGACATTTTCACTTAGGGGTGTACTCACTTTTGTGTGTTGAATTATTTTGAGGGGACAGTAAAGTTACACTGTTATACAAGCTGTACACTCACTACCTTATATTGTAGCAAAGTGTAATTTTTTCAGTGTTGTCATACGAAATGATATAACAAAATATTTACAAAAATGTGAGGGGTGTACTCACTTTTGTGAGATATTTTATGTGGAATTATACCCCAAAATACATTCTGCTGCTTCTCCTGAGTACAGGGATACCACATGTGTAAGACTTTTTGGCAGTCTAGCCACGTACAGAACCCCGAAAACCAATCACCGCCTTCAGGATTTCTAAGGGCGTACATTTTTGATTTCACTCCTCACTACCTATCACAGTTTCGGAGACCATGAAATGCCAAGATAGCACAAAAAAACCCAAATTACCCCATTTTGGAAAGTAGACACCCCAAGCTTTTTGCTGAGAGGCATGTTGAGTATTTTGCAGATCTCGCTTTTTGTCACAAAGTTTTGAAAATTGAAAAAAAATAAATACATTTTTACTTTTCTTTCTTCATTTTCAAAAACAAATGGGAGCTGCAAAATACTCACCATGCCTCTTAGCAAATACCTTGGGGTGACTACTTTCCAAAATGGGGTAATTTGGGGGGGTTTGTGCTATCTTGACATTTCAGGGCCTCCAAAACTGTGATAGGTAGTGAGGAGTAAAATCACCATTTTACGCCATTAGAAATCCTGAAGGCGGTGATTGGTTTTTGGGGTCCTGTACGCAGATACGCTCCCAAAAAGTCTCACACATGTGGTATCCCTGTACTCAGGAGAAGCAGCAGAATGTATTTTTGGGTGTAATTTCATATATACCCATGCCATGGTTGAGCAATATATCATTTAGTGTAAAAAAAAAAAAAGAACATTTTTAATTTTCCCGAAACTTGTGGCAAAGTATAAAATAGTCCATGGACTCAACATGCCTCTCAGAAAACAGCTTGGGGTGTCTACTTTCCAAAAAGGGGTAATTTGGGGAGGTTTTGAACTGTCCTGGCATATTATGCCCAACATTACCACACATCACCCACACTTCTAACCACTTGAACCACCAAGTCTTTTTTGACACTTCTTGTTTACATGAAAAAATATGTTTTTTTTTGCTAGAAAATTACTTTGAACCCCCAAACACTATGTATTTTTTTAAAGCAGGCCCTACAGATTAAAATGGTGGGTGTTGCAATTTTTTTTCACACAGTATCGATTTTTCAAACGCAGTTATTTGGGGAAAAAAACACTTTTTGAATTGTAATGCACTATATTGCCCAAATGTTGGTAAAATATAAAAGATGATCTTATGTCGAGTACATAGAGACCAAACACGACATGCTTTAAAATTACGCACAGCCGCGCAGCGGCGACAAACTACATACACTTTTAAAAGCCTTTAAAAGCCTTTACAGGTTTCCACTTTAGATTTACAGAAGAGGTCTACTGCTAAAATTACTGCCCTTGATCTGATATTCGTGGTGACACCTCACATGCATGGTGTGTCACGGATTACACATGCCCACAGCGACTAGCTAACCGCGACGTGCGTTCCGTGACCGGGGTATATGAGGAACTAAGGAAATAAGGGGGAACTTATACTGCGCATGTAAGACTGGCTGTGGTACTTTCACAGCTTTCACTACCTTTGGCCACCACTAGAGGGAGACTCCACTCCAATCCAGCTAGCTGACCACACACAGGCAGATACGAATCTTACATACAATCTGGTGCACTCTAAGGGTTGAGGAGCAGTCTAGCAATTAGCACACACTTCTAGGGTTCCTCCAGCTATCCTGCAAGCTTGAACCCCGGCATTAAATCACTCTTCCTACTGTCCCCACACCCACACACCAGACACACAATAAACGATAGCCTGCCACCACCCAACAGTTTGTCCGCAGACTGGTCTGCTGAGCCACCACACACACAGATCTCTGTCTGGAAGATCTGTTAGCTTACAATCTGCATGCAATCTGCCAACACGCAGTGCAATTGCATACCGATTGGCACATAACTTAGACCGAGTACTTAGGCACTAAAATACAACAACCTCTCCAGAGATATGAGTCCTAGCTTAGTACACAGAAGTCACTTATTAATTTTATCATTTATTATCCCGAAAGTGGGCAGTGCATAAAAGATATACAAAGAAAAAACATTTACTAAAAAGATAGAAAAAAAATGCAGAAAGACACACAAATTGGAAATTTGCTATGAAAAAAAAAAGGGATAAAAACAGAAAAAAACTTTACCGAAGTCTATCCGTTAGTAGAAGCATACTGGAACATGTGGGAACTCCCCAGTTTCGAACTGGCTTCGTGGAAGAACAATGTCCATATCTCAGGCTACCCAATTTATTGAAATATGGATGTGGGCTGGACTTTAGCTCTTGGCCAATCAACCCTGGAGTGTTCCTGTCTCAGCCCACAGAAGGTTTTGTGTTCTGAATTTACCAGAGTGGAATTGGCCAAGAACGGCTGATTGCTGGGTCATGGATAGGATTCCCGATACCAGACCATCGGGATCGCAACAGTACCAATCACTGCCTGCCTGCTGCAATCAGGCGCCATATAATGGTTTTGTGTGGTTCTCTAGGATTCCTCACCTGCTAAACATACAGAGTTACATATACACGTAACCCATCAGGTGTACGATCAAAAGGAATTATTTTCATCTCTCTGACGCTAATATTTTAGCTTTTATGAGAGATAAACTAGGTTCCTTAGATCTGTTGGTATTAAAGTTTACAGACTGTCCGGAGCCTGGCGAATGCCCCCTGTGGATCAATGTAGCCAAGATGACTAGCAGTTTTCTTTGAGCCTCAGGAAGGTGGCAATCTATGTTTACTCCAATGGGAACTTTTATTGGCATCTAGGTGTCACTTCGATCCTAAAAAACTGGCTCTGTCCTTTTCAAATGCTAATGAAAGAACATATGTGCATGACTGACATAGAATACTATATTTTTAATAACCCAGAATTAAACTACATCTACAATTACACTACTTCTACAGATCACACCACATCTTGTTAAGGCAAAACTATCCTACGCTTACATTTTCGTCGCGTGGTGCAATTGCTGTTTGCATACGATACCAGACCGATGCTTGCGTTCGCCTTTGCGCGCATGCACGGGGGGACAGGGGTGCTTTAATTTTTTTTTTAATTATTTATTTTGCGTTTTTATTTTATTTTTACACTGTTCCTTTCATTTTTTTTAATCATTGGGGTCTATTAGACTCTAGATCTCTTCTCTGCCCTCAAATAACATACAATAAATATAAAAATATATGCGGAAGCATAGGGGCAATCCGCCCCTATGTCCACTCCTGCCCCTATGCTTTGGCATATATGTTCTTTTTTTAACTGTGGTGGTGAAATCACTTCCTACAGCGCTGGAGTCACCGATTTATGTATCTTGAGAGAAAACCCTGTTGCTGTCAAAATAAATAAACTAGTGCTGCAGCTGAATGACGCACCTGCAAAGTAAATAATGGTTAACAATAAAACACAGTAACATTACAGTATAACAGTAGGGCATACAATACCTGCAAAGCAAACACAATAAACACAGTACAATAAAACATTAAAGTAGATCATAAAATACAGTAAAACAGAGGAGAACAATAGCGAGAACAATAGAATGAGAAGAACAATAAAACTATTTTTGGCTTTTTTTTTTTTTTGTTATGTTTTAAAAAAAAAATTAACACTTTTATTGTGACTTTGAATGTTCCAGGTTAGGGTCTCTCAAAATGCGATGGCCATCTAACATCTTTCGAGACCCTGTGTAAGTGTGCCCTAGGACTGTGCCGTGCTGTACCTTACGCTAATGCTCCACTAGTGTGTGGTAGCGACGGAAAAAGTCACCAGGTTGGTCCAGACCAGGTTGGTCAGGACAGGAGGGACAATAAAATTGGATGTCACGCCTATATCAGCATATTTTGCAGACACAACATCTTCTTTGGGGTGTTCTTTGGGTAGGGGTACCACAGAGGACTTCTGGAAAGTGCCTCTCATATAGCCGGCTCACTGCATTTGGATTGGGAAACTGGGGCACAGCACCGTCTGGAAACAGATAAGCTGTGATGATCTCTTGCTGGAACTTTAGGAAGGATCCATTTCATCCTGATGCTTTGTATAGCACATAAGCGTTCAGCAGAGCCAATTGAAAAAAGTATACAGACAATTTTTTATACCAGGGTCTGGCTCTACGGGCAATTAAGTATGGTGCCATCATCTGGTCATTGAAGTCCACCCCTCCCATGTTAAGGTTGTATTCATGAACACAGAGGGGCTTCTCAACAACCCCAGTCACCGCTGGAATTTCGACTGTCGTATCTGCATGAATGGAGGACAGAATGAAAACATTTCATGTGTCCCTCCACTTCACTGCAAGCAAATTATTACATCTCAAGCAGGCTCTCTCCTCCCGTTTAAATCGGGAATCTACAAGCCGTTGGGGGAAGCCCCGGTGATTAGAGAGCACGGTGCCACATGCACCAATTCCAGAATCATAAAGGTGACTAAAAAGTGCCAACCTAGCCACCGCACAGTTTGAACTGCACTTTTGGGACTCGCCTTGTTACCAAGTGATACTGCAGTGCTGGTTTGTCTACGACCAGGGCATACTAGGCCGCTGGTGTTTTGCCAATTCACCAGAAAGTTAAGCGGCACTAGTACTGGCTCTCTGCTCCATACAAGAATCCTGCAGTTGTTGCACCTCAACAACAGAAGAACGGGGTCGGGTACGCCTGACCTTAGCAGAGACCACTACTCCGTCGTCAGCGCTATCTGTCAGGGTGCCGCTGCTCTCTATGGGTTCGTATACTGAGCCTGAATCTGACAGTGAAGCTTTGCTCTCATCCGTCATGCTCAGCAACATGTAGGCCTCTTCATAGTGTACCTCTGTTTGGACATATTGGCCACTAAATTTATAGGTACAGCTAGTGCGACTCCCAGGCAAAAGAGCAACTGGTTGTCAGCGACTGCTTGAATCGCTACAAAAAAATTAACTGTTATGCCCCGTACAGATGATCGGACATTGATCGGACATTCCGACAACAAAATCCATGGATTTTTTCCGACGGATGTTGGCTCAAACTTGTTTTGCATACACACGGTCGCACAAAGTTGTCTGAATTTCCGATCGCCAAGAACGCGGTCACGTACACCACGTACAACAAGACTAGAAAAGGGCAGGTCTCGTGTTAGTAAAAGTTTGGTGATGGACGATTCGTGCTTTTTCAGACTCGTGGTTTTCAGATCGTTTTCTGCTGTTCAGTTTGTGCTTGTGGGTTTGTATCTGCTCTTCAGTGTGTGCAGCGAGTTACGCATGACTCTGTCATTGTGTTCTTGTTCATTCGTTACTGTTTTTCAGTTCGCTCTTCACAGGCCTTGCTGTTCTTCAGTGCGTTCTGTTACTTCGTTCTGAGCAGCCGACCGTTTTCTAGCCATGTTGCGTATACGTACTCCTCGTAGAGTTCGTGCTGTGCGGGGGCTTGACACAAGCCCAGTCCATGAACAGGGTGGGGAAGAGTTCATGGACCAAGAATTGGTTGCTCCGGCGTGACCAGTTCTGTCACATGCCTTTGCTCCGTGAGATCCGTGAAAATAATCCTGATGATTTCAGGAACTTTCTCCGGATGACGGACCCCGTATTTCACCATTTGTTGGCTTTGCTGACCCCTTATATTAGCAGGCAGGATACCTGCATGAGGCAAGCCATCACTCCGGAGCAGAGGCTCGTCGCCACCCTGCGGTACTTGGCGATGGGGAGGAGCCTGCAGGACCTCAAGTTCTTGACAGGCATCTCCCCCCAGGCTCTGGGGATCATTATCCCAGAGACCTATTCTGCCATCATCCAGGTCCTGCAGAAGGAGTATATTAAGGTAAGATTTATCCTTTAACATCACATTTTATTGTATATAATGTTTGTTAATATATTGTATTTCTTTCCTCATTCCCTAATGACCATGATTGTAATATGCTGTAAATGTCCCCTTTGTCCTCATGCATGCTGGATTTTTATCTATTTTTTTTTTGTCCTTCATACATATTTGCCTTCACTTACCTCCCCAGCATGGTCTCCTGGCCCTATATTCACCTCATGTAATCACAATGTATTTTATCAGCTCCATAGTAGTGCTGTACCCTAAATACCCCCAAAAATGTTTTAAAATGTGATTGGTGCTTAAACTTCCGGCAGAGTGCCAGAGACTTTTTTTGGGGGTCCCCAAATCATTTGGAACCCTCCCTCCCCCCAACTAAGTCAGCTGATACCAATTCTCTATCTATTCTCAATCCTCTATCTGCTGACTTTGTCAAACCCATACACACTATACCCACCTCTTTTGTGGTCAGATTTATGGATGAATTCCCCAAAGCATGTAGTGCAAGGGCCTGCCTGTATACTTTCAAATGGTACTGTTTCAAGTTTTTGTATCCTATTATTATCTTGATAGGTAATAGCAGAATTTCCAAATGTGCTCAAATGTGTACAGTGTGTATTTATCTCTTTGTATTACAACACTTCTTACCTGTCCAGTAGGCTGTCAATAGTGTAACTAAGGAGGGGCTGGCCAAAGTAACACACATTATTTAGGCATTCATCTCTCAATGAAGTGGAGAGGGTTACCTGTCCAAGAGCTAACCCCCCCTATAATGTTATAAATGGCCCGGGGGGGGGGGGGGGGGAATCTGATAGGTGTACCTTATACTTTGGTCTTTAAAAACTCCCTCAAATAAATGTTATCTTGATGTTGGCCAAGAATGTTTGTGTCTAATCTGCTTTCCCTGTTCATGTGCAAAATGACTAATTTTTTTTTTCTTGTTTGACTCCACAGTTTCCTTCCAACCCACTGGAATGGCAGACTGTGGCCTCCCACTTTGCCCAGCGGTGGGACTTTCCTAACTGCGGAGGGGCAATTGATGGGAAACACGTCCACATCGTCCCACCACCCAACTCGGGGTCATACTATTGCAACTATAAGGGGTTCAATAGTATTGTGATGTTGGCGGTGGTGTCGGATGTCCGATGGTGGAGTCATCGCCCAGACAGAGTTCTACAGGCATCTCCAGAAAGGCAGCTTGGACTTGCCACCTCCAGAAGACAATGTGGAAGGACTCCCATTCGTCTTCGTTGCGGATGAAGCGTTTGCGCTGGGGGACCATCTTATGCGGCCATTCCCGATGAGGACCCTCACCCTGGACCAGAGGGTTTTTAATTACCGGCTGACCAGAGCCAGAAGAGTGGTGGAGAACATGTTTGGAATCATGGCCAGCCGGTTCCGCCTATTTCTTACACCCATACACATGGCGGAGTATACACTGAATCATATTATCCTGGCGTGCTGTGCTCTACACAACTTTTTACGGCAAAATTCTGCCAACTATGCTGGCTCAGTTGGGCCTGAGGCCGGAATTCCAAATGAACCAACCCTGACAGCGCTTGAAAGTGGCCGTCCTGGCTTGCCCCCCCTGAGTGCCCGTGAGGTCCGTCTAAGATACCTTGAATACTTTGCGGGTGGGGGGGGTCCATCAATATGCCAGACAATGTCTGAAACCTTTTTCAAATAAACAAAACATTTTAACTACTAAAATCTTTGGTGACATTTACTGCTTGTGTTTCTTTTAGCTGACCCTGACAGAAATGTGGTGAGTCCTGAAAATGGCGTGATTGTGTAACATTACAAAGCATTGTTGGGTGTTATTTACTAAAGGCAAAGACACTTTGTAGTGCAAAGTGGCTTTTCCCTTAGGAAATAACCCCCATTGTCACAGAAAACACCAATTAGAGCACAACCAAAGTTTTGGAGCGTTGAAACAATAATCCACACATTCTTGATTGTCAATCTTTTTAATACCAGCACAATCACATGTGCATTTGTAAAAGGTTTTTAAAACAAACCAACATGTTTGTTGTATAACAATTTTTGGGGTCACATTAGAAAAAGTAGAAATGTCCATTTAAGATAAAATAGGCATGTTTAAAACCAACAAGAAAGACACAAATCTTGAACTTACAAAGTTCACATTTGGTAGAACTTGAAGGCAACAGCAGACATGAGTATTTAAAAACTGTGTTTGATATTGTGTTCAGATGGGGTGAAGTCACCCCAGGAAAAGCCAAATTTTGAAGATGTACACAAATTGCCGAATGTCAACATGTGCTAGCTGCCATCACGGGGGATCAAGGGACGTGTTTTGTGGGGGCAACCCCTTCCTCACAGCTACTTTATTATTGAGGAAGGGGTTGCACCCCCAAAACGCCTACATTGATCTCCCATGATGGCAGATAGCACATGTTGACACACTGTGTGCATCTTCAGAATTTGGCTTTTCACAAATATGTCAAAAAATGTTAGAAATTTTTACATCACAAAAAGCACAAAAAACCCAAGGGATTTTGAGGGGTTTTAAACTCTCCCTAAAACATCAATGATGTTCTTCATTTTTTTTGAACATCATTGATGTTTTTCTGGATGTTTTCCAAGTCCCTATTACACCCCATGATCTCCCCGATCAGGATCTGTGCACTTTCAGAGGTGAAATGTCCTGCATCCACAATATCACGATCACCTAAAAAGATAGAAACAAAAACACACCATGTATTATAAATATGCCGGCATCCATCTCTTACCTGAGCCTGTAGTCGCAGACACTCACCTGTTGTGGTGACTAGTTCCACCACGTCTCCTTCCTCCTCCTCCTCCTGTTGTCTTTGTGGGATTTCCCCTTCTTCCAGAGGTGGGGGGTCTGTGGTCTCCTCGGATGAGGGATGTCCTCCGAGTCTTTTATCCCCTATGTTAAAAAAAATAGGTATACTTAGCACACAGATATTTCATGGCAGAAATAGAAATATGAAACATTGCTTGGAAGTTGGGTACAATTGTCTCTTTTGACAGAGTTCCAAGATGCAGAAATATTTTTATCCTTTGTCAAGCTTGAATACTTACCTGTTTTGTACAAGCTTCACAGATGGAGACACCCCTATAGTATACACTGGAGCACCTGTGTGGGCCCCCTAATAAAAAGGGTGTTCTAGTGCTCCAGCGTCCAGATGTGAAAACTGCTGCTGAGTGTCCTCTCCTTACACAGAATCTAGTTTGCATTACATTCTAGTTACAAACCCATCTACACAACCAAATTATTTTAAGACAAGTAGGCCATAAAAAATTTATTCAAATGCATATGGCCAAAACAATGGTGTTTTCTAGACCGAACGAACAATGTTTCATACGAACAAATAATATGCCCATGAACATGAAAGTTGCCATTTTAAACTGGACAACAGTTTCTATTTTATTTTATTCTATTTTATAACAGTTAAGAAAAGCACATGGAGCAGCACGAACGTAATTGTCAGGGAAGACCAGCCAGTACTCAAGATGGCCGAAGGAGAAGTCGACCTGTGACCTCAGCCTGTCAGGGAAGACTAGCCAGTACTCAAGATGGCCGAAGGAGAGGTCGACCTGTGACCTCAGCCTGTCAGGGAAGACCAGCCAGTACTCAAGATGGCCAACGGAGAAGTCGACCTGTGACCTCAGCCTCTGTCAGAACACCTTTGGTTCACCTGTGTGCACATTACCAAGAGGCTATTTAAACTTGGTCTGTGCTTGCATCCAGTGCTGTCCATTCTACAGCATTCCCGTGTGTTCCTGCCTGCTTTACCCGTGATACCTGCACCTGTTTACCGACCCGGCTTGCCTCTGACTCTGCTACCTGCTGCCTGCATCTGACCCGGCTTGTTCTGACTCCGCATCTGCCTGCTCCTTCTACTACTACGCTGCCAGCCCGTTGCCGACCCTGCCTGCATCCAGACTACGCACCTGCCTCCGCTTCTGCTCCTGACGTTCCCGCCAGTGTTTGACCCGGCTTGCCCGACCTGCATCTTCCGCTCATTGGAGAACCCTGCTCCAGCACCGTGCCACCTGCCTCTGTTCTACATTACAGTGAAGACAAACTGTTTGGCACTTGTGCGACTCTGCACTTCTGCTCCTCCTGTCTACTCTATCAGGGGGCCAGAATCAGAGGAGCAAGAGAGGCCGTTCCCTGCATATCAGGCTCTACCGTCAGGTACGTGACAGTAATAAACATAAAGAATAGGAACACAGCACAACTTCTTACTTTTTTGCAGCACTCTCCGGATCCTTCTGTACTGCTCGTGCTCCCTTAATTTCAGGTCCAACCACCGCTTCCTGAGCTGATCTTTCGATCATCGTACCCCGAAATTCCGGTGCAGACTTTTGACCACTTTCACCATGATCTTGGCCTTTCAGACATTGGGATTGGGGTAAGGTCCATACTTCCCGTCATAGTCAGCCTGCTTCAGGATGTCGACCATCTCCACCATCTACACAAAGGACATATTTGATGCCTTAAATCGTCTCCTTCTGGATTGGGACGTTTCAGGCTCCGGGCTTTCCTCCTCCTCCTCCTCGTTGCTGTAATTAACAGACACCTGCTCTGTCTCCGCCATGTGCTCTTCCCCCACTGCGCCGAACGAGAAGGGGCGGGGAATAGACTAGAAAGAACGTCAGGGGCGGGCGAAGTTTTACGCATGCGCAGTGTCTATAAAGCGTAACACGCGTGCGGAGTACTACGATCTGTGAGCGGAGGAAGGAGTAACGGAGGCGCCGATCGTGATAGCAAAGGTAAGATTTAACATTGGGCCTACACTGCTTCTAGATTGAGGCCTGTATTTGCACAAGTTTAGAAGACTTTAGGCTGACATTAGGGTTTGTCTTGTGTTGTGTCTTGCAGTTAAAATGGACATCTTGAAGAATCATGACTTTATGCCAATCTTCATAGATATGTTCAGGGAGCTGTCTTGTCTGTGGCAGATAAACCACCCTGAATATAAGAACCAAACAAAGAGGAAGGCAGCGCTGGATAATTTGCTGCAATTTGTGAAGTCGGTGATCCCCACGGCAGACATCACCTATTTGAAGATCCTAATTGGTGGCCTGAGGAGCACTTATCTAAGGGAGCACAAGAAGGTCGAGATCCCAGAGATCAGGAGCTGCAGATGACATTTATCTCCCCAGGCTGTGGTACTATGACATGCTGCATTTTCTGGCAGACTGAACCCAGGCCAGCACTCTCCACTCTTCCTTCCACGCTTCCTTCCCCCCCAGCTGAGGCTTCTGACGCCCAACCTGGGCCTTCCAGGCAGCAACATGTGGAGGAGCCCAGCTTGAGCCAGGTATAGCATTCTTCTAAATATTTCTGGTTGTCAAATTAATGATGTTAAATCTATGTTAGTTTGGAGTACTAATTTATGATTGTGATTGATGAAGCAAAAACTAAAACCATGTCCCTTTTTCCTACACAGGGAAGTCTCAGCCAGGAGGTGGCTGGGCCAAGCAGGCTGCCCGATACCCAGGTCCCTACCCTCCGCCTTCAAAGACAAAGTGGCAGGAAGAGGAGTAACCTGGAGGAGGCTGCAATAGGCCTATTTTGGAAGGCTACTGAGGCCCACAGAACAAAATTAATTGCGACCACAGGCTCAGGTAAGAGAAGGATGCCGGAATATTTATAATACATGGTGTGTTTTTGTTTCTATCTTTTTAGGTGATCGTGATGTTGTGGATGCAGGACATTTCACCTCTGAAAGTGCACAGATCCTGATCGGGGAGATCATGGGGTGTAATAGGGACTTGGAAAACATCCAGAAAAACATCAATGATGTTCAAAAAAACGTTTAAAACCCCTCAAAATCCCTTGTTTTTTTTGTGCTTTTTGTGATGTAAAAATTTCTAACATTTTTTGACATATTTGTGAAAAGCCAAATTTTGAAGATGCACACAGTGTGTCAACATGTGCTATCTGCCATCACGGGAGATCAATGTAGGCATTTTGGGGGTGCAACCCCTTCCTCAATAATAAAGTAGCTGTGAGGAAGGGGTTGCCCCCACAAAACACATCCCTTGATCCCCCGTGATGGCAGCTAGCACATGTTGACATTCTGCAATTTGTGTGCATCTTCAAAATTTGGCTTTTCCTGGGGTGACTTCACCCCATCTGAACACAATATCAAACACAGTTTGTAAATACTCATGTCTGATTTTGCCTTCAAGTTCTATCAAATGTGAACCTTGTAAGTTCAAGATTTGTGTCTTTCTTGTTGGTTTTAAACATGCCTGTTTTATCTTAAATGGACATTTCTACTTTTTCTAATGTGACCCCAAAAATTGTTATACAACAAACATGTTGGTTTGTTTTAAAAACCTTTTACAAATGCACATGTGATTGTGCTGGTATTAAAAAGATTGACAATCAAGAATGTGTGGATTATTGTTTCAACGCTCCAAAACTTTGGTTGTGCTCTAATTGGTGTTTTCTGTGACAATGGGGGTTATTTCCTAAGGGAAAAGCCACTTTGCACTACAAGTGCAGTTTCAAGTGCACTTGTAGTGCAAAGTGTATTTGCCTTTAGTAAATAACACCCAACAATGCTTTGTAATGTTACACAATCATGCCATTTTCAGGACTCACCACATTTCTGTCAGGGTCAGCTAAAAGAAACACAAGCAGTAAATGTCACCAAAGATTTTAGTAGTTAAAATGTTTTGTTTATTTGAAAAATGTATTCAAGGTATCCTAGACGGACCTCACGGGCACTCGGGGGGGGCAAGCCAGGACGGCCACTTTCAAGTGCCGTCAGGGTTGGTTCATTTGGAATTCCGGCCTCAGACCCAACTGAGCCAGCATAGTTGGCAGAATGTTGCCGTAAAAAGTTGTGTAGAACACAGCACGCCAGGATAATATGATTCAGTTTATACTCCGCCATGTGTATGAGTGTAAGAAATACGCGGAACCAGCTGGCCATGATTCCAAACGTGTCCTCCACCACTCTTCTGGCTCTGGCCAGCTGGTGATTAAAAACCCTCTGGTCCAGGGTGAGGGTCCTCATCGGGAATGGCCGCATAAGATGGTCCCCCAGCGCAAACGCTTCATCCGCAACGAAGACGAATAGGAGTCCTTCCACGTTGTCTTCTGGAAGTGGCAAGTCCAAGCTGCCATTCTGGAGATGCCTGTAGAACTCTGTCTGGGCGATGACTCCACCATCGGACATCCGACACCACCGCCAACATCACAATACTATTGAACCCCTTATAGTTGAAATAGTATGACCCCGAGTTGAGTGGTGGGACGATGTGGACGTGTTTCCCTTCAATTGCCCCTCCGCAGTTAGGAAAGTCCCACCGCTGGGCAAAGTGGGAGGCCACAGTCTGCCATTCCTGTGGGTTGGAAGGAAACTGTGGAGTCAAATAAGAAAAAAAAAATAGTCATTTTGCACATAAACAGGGAAAACATCAAGATAACATTTATTTGAGGGAGTTTTTAAAGACCAAAGTATAAGGTACACCTATCAGATCCCCCCCCCCCTCATGGGCCATTTATAACATTATAGGGGGGGAGCTCTTGGACAGGTAACCCTCTCCACTTCATTGAGAGATGAATGCCTAAATAATGTGTGTTACTTTGGCCAGCCCCTCCTTAGTTACACTATTGACAGCCCACTGGACAGGTAAGAAGTGTCATAATACAAAGAGATAAATACACACTGTACACATTTGAGCACATTTGGAAATTCTGCTATTACCTATCAAGATAATAATAGGATACAGCAACTTGAAACAGTACCATTTGAAAGTATACAGGCAGGCCCTTGCACTACATGCTTTGGGGAATTCATCCATAAATCTGACCACAAAAGAGGTGGGTATAGTGTGTATGGGTTTGGCAAAGTCAGCAGATAGAGGATTGAGGATAGATAGAGAATTGGTATCAGCTGACTTAGCAGTTGGGGGGGGGGGGGTTCTGGCACTCTGCATGAAGTTTAAGCACCAATCACATTTTAAAACATTTTTGGCGGTATTTAGGGTAAAGCACTACTATGAAGCTGATAAAATACATTGTTAAGTGACTACATGAGGTGAATATAGGGCCAGGTGACCATGCTGGGGAGGTAAGTGAAGGCAAATATGTATGAAGGACAAAAAAAAATAGATAAAAATCCAGCATGCATGAGGACAAAGGGGACATTCACAGCATATTACAATCATGGTCATTAGGGAATGAGGAAAGAAATACAATATATTAACAAACATTATATACAATAAAATGTGATGTTAAAGGATAAATCTTACCTTAATATACTCCTTCTGCAAGACCTGGATGATGGCAGAACAGGTTTCTGGCATAATGATCCCCAGAGCCTGGGGGGAGATGCCTGTCGAGATCTTGAGGTCCTGCAGGCTTCTCCCCATTGCCAAGTACTGCAGAGTGGCGACAAGCCTCTGCTCCGGAGTGATGGCTTGCCTCATGCAGGTATCCTGCCTGCTACTATAAGGGGTCAGCAAAGCCAACAAATGGTGAAATACGGGGTCCGTCATCCGGAGAAAGTTCCTGAAATCATCAGGATTATTCTCACAGATCTCACGGAGCAAAGGCATGTGACAGAACTGGTCATGCTGGAGCAACCAATTCTTGGTCCATGAACTCCTCCCCACCCTGTTCATGGACTGGGAATGTGTCAAGGTAAGGACCCCAACACCAAGCCCCCGCACAGCACGAACTCTACGAGGAGTACGTATACGCAACATGAATAGAAAATGTTTGGCTGCTCAGAACGAAGTAACAGAACTCACTGAAGAACAGCAAGGCTTGTGAAGAGCGAACTGAAAAACAGTAACAAACGAACAAGAACACAATGACAGAGTCACGCGTAACTCGCTGCACGCACTGAAGAGCAGATACAAACCCACAAGCACAAACTGAACAGCAGAAAACGATCTGAAAACCACGAGTCTGAAAAAGCGCAAATCGTCTCTCACCAAACTTTTACTAACACGAGATTAGCAAAAGGAGCCCAAAGGATGCCGTGCTTGGTTCAGACCTGCCCTTTTCTAGTCTTGTTGTACGTGGTGTACGTGACCGCGTTCTTGGCGATCGGAAATTCCGACAACTTTGTGCGACCGTGTGTATGCAAAACAAGTTTGAGCCAACATCTGTCGGAAAAAATCCATGGATTTTGTTGTCGGAATGTCCGATCAATGTCCGATCGTGTGTACGGGGCATTAGCATTAGCAGGGATCAGGCCTGAATTTAACGCTGCAGTTTTGTGTGTTGTGTTTTGTAAGTGACAGTAATCTATTGATACTGCACTTTGGTATGCTGGGCTGGGCAGAGGGGCTAAATGCAGCTGCGGGCAGGTGTCTGGGCTGATCCTGCTAACACTGCGTTTTTGGAAACGCTATACTACTGGTGACGCTAGTATAGATCTAATCAGATCAAAGATATTGATCTGTTCAAACACTATACTAGTAAGGGAGGTGTATGGTGTGTACGTGTGTGTTAGTGCTACTGGCAATCAAAGGGTTAAAATTTTATGCTGTCTGGGATTGTCGCTAACTGACGCTGACACCTAACTGATGATAACTAGCTAACCCGTGACACTAATACGGTGTTCAGAAAAAAGATCTGTACACTATGCTAATGCCACAGTGACAGGGAGTGATAGGGTTAACTGGGGGGTGATCAAGGGGTTAAAACTTTATTAGGGACTATATGGCAGATACCCTAAACCTATCTGCGACAACCGCTAACTGCCTTAACGGTGTTTAGAGTCAGGGGGTGAAAGGGTGAAAGGGTTAACTGGGGGTTGATCAGAGGGTTAAACCTTTATTAGAGGGTTAATGGGGGTGCCCTAAACCTACCTGGGCTTACTACTAACTACCCTAATGCTGTTTAGTGTCATGAGTGACACCAGTACAGTGATCAGTGAAGAATCTGAAAAATGCACTTGGTGACACAGTGACAGGGAGTGAAAGGGTTAACTGGGGTGGCGATCAGGGGGTGTGTCAGGAAGATCCTGCCAGTAATCGGCGTCCCAGGCTCATTGGTGCGCGTCTGCGGGCGCCATCGCGCACGCGCATCCATGTTGGCGCCAGTCGGGCTATTTAAACCTGCCTGTCACACTCAGTCCCCGCTGTCTGCTCTACAGCGTTCTGTGTGTTAAAACCTGATCTGATCTGAGACTACCTGTTATTTGACCCGGCTATCTGTTTGTGACCATCCCAGCTATCTGCCTGAATCTGACCTCCGGCTTGCTTAGACTATCCTCCTGTTTGATCCCTGGTACCTTTGCTGTCCGTCTGATACCGATCACTGGCCCGTCTGACGATCCTTCTGCCTGATCCCTGATACCTGCCTACTTGCCTGCTGTGTTCCTGGTTCCAGTCCAGCATTCCAGTCTCCAGCCTGCTACCTGCTGTTGTTCCTGGTTCCAGTCTAACATTCCAGTCTCCAGCCTGCTACCTGCTGTTGTTCCTGGTTCCAGTCCAGCATGCCAGTCTCCAGCCTGCTACCTGCTGTTGTTCCTGGTTCCAGTCCAGCATTCCAGTCTCCAGCCTGCTACCTGCTGTTGTTCCTGGTTCCAGTCTAGCATTCCAGTCTCCAGCCTGCTACCTGCTGTTGTTCCTGGTTCCAGTCCAGCATTCCAGTCTCCAGCCTGCTACCTGCTGTTGTTCCTGGTTCCAGTCCCGCATCCCAGTCTCCAGCCTGCTTACCTGCTGTTGTTCCTGGTTCCAGTCAGCGTTCCAGTCTCCAGCCTACTTACCTGTTGTTGTTCCTGGTTCCAGTCAGCATTCCAGTCTCCAGCCTACTTGCCTGCTGTATTCCTAGTTCCAGTCCAGCACTCCATTCTTCTGCCTGCTTACCTGCTATTGTTCCTGGCTCCAGTCAGCGCTCCAGTCTCCAGCCTTCTCTCCACTTCCAGTTTCCTGGTTCCTAGCTATTCCTGGACTTCTGGACGGACTGTTGATCCTGCCAGACACTCATACCACTCCTCACTCCTGTGCCCTCTGTCCCTATTCCAGAGGGCCATGAGTGGGAGCCGTAGGGGAGGCCTCTCTCTGCATCTCGGGCTCAAAACCTACCAGGTACGTGACAGGGTGACAAGTGTACCTATGTGTACTGGTGTCAGTGTAGTGTTGTATACTCATGGTGAAATGTCCTCTCCTCTCGCACTGGAACCGAAAAGGGCTCAACGAGGGGAGGTAACATCACTTCCTGTAATGTAAACACAGGCAGAGGACAGTCTGCCATTCGCCAGAACCAATCACCAGGTCCAGGCCATAAATCATTGGCCTTGGCCTGGAGACTGATCGGTTCTGGAATGAATCCGATCGCCGTGGGGACGCCGGGTGCCGGGGATGCTGGGTACACCCAACGCACACCTTCGCACAGAGGTACCAACCTGCCCCAGTATAATACAGCAGCTGTTCGGCAACCGGTTAAACTACATGGAATTCCCGATGATGCGGTGTCTTACAGAGGAGTACAGTTTACTTTGGAATTCTAGAAAAGCTTTTTGCTCAGCTTCATGTATAACAATTAATATGTCTTCTGCTTTTCCATCTCAGTCTAATAGTCATATCATTCAAAACTTTAGAACAGTGCCTTCGATGTTTTGTTAGTTATGTTAAGGATGACTAGGTGGACTATCTTCCTATGGCAGAGATTGCTTATAAAAATTCTAAACATTAAATGAAACTGTCTGTGTCACCCCATAATAAGAAATCATATTTATACCTACACTGGAAAATAAATACATAGTTATAAATGTGACAACTAGGTCATTAATAATGCTTTTCCATAGTGTAACTTTTTTCGTGTTATGTATAGTGACATAGCTCCCAACTGTGCCCGATTTTGAGGGGCTGTCCCTGATTTGGAGCAATGTCCCTCTGTCCCTCTTTCCTCCTCATTTGTCCCTTATTTTGGTCTGATCTATAGAGTTGTATATAAAATGCTTTCTCAGTGCTAAACATTTCATCCAAATTCTAAATTGCTGCATTTGTAAATTTTAAACACCAATATAACAGAATAGTAGTGGTAAAAAAAAGCCCTTGTGGATTTAATTAACCTTTTTTTTGGTTAAGTCTCCATTTAAAGGGGTGTGGCAGGGGGCGTGTCCTATGCCTGCATACATTTGGTAGTAGGTGTCCCTCATACCCATCTCAAAATGTTGGGAGGTATGTAGTGATATTGTAGTTTAAGCAATAAACAGAGGTTTTCAAATGTGATATTTAACCTCCCTATGGAAGATACATGTTAGAACTTAATATCAGAGGATCACAAGTACATGTACATATATGCAGACTTGAGGCCTGCTTGGAGAACACTTGGTAGTGTGTTTTTTTCTTTCTAACAACCAAGGCAATTGAAAGGTTAATGGTCTAACATTCAAATATTGCCAAGCATCAAGCATATATCAGTTTAAACCAAAGTTTTAAAGCCATAATGGTATGCGGTAATGCTTCCACTAAAAGTGAGTCAGATTTTCATTAGTAAAGGAGGCTCTTCTTTGCTTTGTCTGAACAATTTACATTATTTAGCAGGACATCATGTACATGATCTCATTTGGGAGTATCATTAACAGACTTTACTGCAGTTTGGATTGATTTATGAATTAAATGGTACAGTTTTCTTTGTCCTCACAGTAACTTTTTTCCATTGTGTGTAGTTAGATGTGGAGAAGGGATAATATTAGAAATCTGGGTTAAAGGAGGCCCCTAATGTGTAACTGGGCATACACCTTTATATATCTTCATATATCTAAAGGAATGTGTGATGAAGAGCGGTAGCGTGGACTCATTTGGTTTGCTCAAAACCAGCACTTTGTACGCACTTTGTAGGTCTTTCTGATTGATAGGCTTACCTGAGCACAGTGGGGTAGAGTTCAGGTGTATAAAGATAGGCACAGACAATGGAAGAACCTAAAAGTCCCTTGGCTAGCACAGTGAGAGACATCTGCATTAGTATTGAGTCTGAAATAAATAAAGAACTATAAATATATAGTCATTCACCTGCAAAACATTAAACATAACAGGAGGAACACTGCATGAACGAGCATTTATAATGATTCTGATTAATATTATTAGTGATTTATTCTGCGTACTGTCAACTGAAAAAATAAAACTGATTGTTGCACACATGGTCCACTTTTCATCATAGTGGAACTATATACACATATCTAATTATGAAGCTAAAATACACATCGATCAGCCATAACACGAAGATCAATGACAGGTGTAGCGCACTACTCCCTTGGGAGCTGCTGAGTTTTAGTTCCTTACCTTTGCCAATCACTCCGCTTCCAATCTCCCATGCACCCACATAACACCAAACCGTCAAAGTTACACTTTAAGTTTCTTTATTTGGGATTAAATCCGTGAGGCTCTCCAGTGAAGTATATGAGATGCCCCATGAGGCCCCATATTGTTGCCAGGCGGTGGTTTTAATTCTTTCCTGGTTCCTTTCCTTTTTGTGTAATGCAGCACTCCCTGAATCCCACAGGTGAACATTACTCTGAATAATGTCTTCTGTAATGATTTCCCACTGCAGCTTATGGCTTCTTCTTTAAGATATCTGGCTGAGGATTCACTACTCTGAATAGCTCCTCCGCTTAACGCAATATGCTTCCTTTGGGGTATTGGTTCTTTAAGGTCAACACCTACACCACCTTCCTTATGACCCGCATACCAACATCCTTTGAAACTGTGGTCCTTGAATCCACAGTATAAGTTCCTCTCTTGGCTCCTCTGGGTTTGCACTCCCTTTGCTCTCTCTCCCAATAAACAGTCCATGTTCTACTCGCAGAAAGTCGATCACCCAGGTTTTCGTCTGCCGCTTTGCTCTTACTACCTCCTTTTCTTGACTGGCATCTCCCCGCATGGGAGCGTCCAGTGGTTCCTTGTCGACTACATGCTGACTCCTTATCCAGGTTCTAGGCTCTCGGCCCCCCTGGATTCTCTTCCGGCACCAGGGCTCCGGGATCTCTGAACTCCCGTGCCTCTGGGCCTAACTTGTGGACTCTGAATCCCGAACTGAATCTGTGAACCCCTCCCAGAGCATGTGACCCCCCTTTTATGTGAGACCTCTCCTTGACCGAAGAAATTAACCATTGGTCAATCCTCTCACATGGGTTTCCTGCCACTCAGGTCTCAGCCCATTCTCTCTCTCCAGCAGAATCCACCAAGCAGAGAAGGTTTTCCTGAGCCCAAATGTAGGCGGCCACACCCCCTTCTATTCTGACACTTCCAACCCCGAATTACCATCCAGGCCTAGCAAAGAACACAGGCCTGGACAAATTTACCTGTCTCTATATCCTACTCTATCAAAAAATAAAGGTAGGGGGCACTACACAGGTAAAGTGAATAACACTGATTATGTTGTTACAACGGCATCTGAAAGTCGGTGAGATATATTAGGAAGCAAGTAAACATGTTGTGCCTGAGGTTAATGTATTGAGAGCAGAAAAAATGGGTATCACAGTTTTTGTGTATGGGGCTGCATAGCCAAAGACTGGTCAGGGTGCCCATGCAGGCCTGTGTCCACAGCCAAAAGCACCTACAATGGACACGTGAGTATCAGAACTTGACCACAGCGCAATGGAAGAAGGTGACCTGGTCCAAGGAATCACACTGGGAAATCTTGGGTCCTGGCATTCTTGTGTATGTTACTTTGATCACTAACCACGATTGGGTTGTCATTACCAAATAAGCCTGCATTCACATCTGCACGTTTTGGAAACGCAGTGCAACTGTGCATCACACATGTGTTGTTATGCATTCACATCTGCACATTTCCATACATGCAGCAACCCGCTTTTTTGAAACGCGCTTGCATTGCCATTATCGTAGTGGCACATTCATAAATGCGGAGATGTGACTGCAGCGTAATTGTTAATGACACCCTAATCACAGTTAGCAAGACACAACACACTACAAATGCGCCACAATGAGCACTGAAAATACATGCGATGTTCTATGACCAAAAAGGTTCTTGAGCTGCTTTGCGGTATTTGTTGCATGCAGGACAGCCTACAGTATTCAAGTGAATGGGCCACCCTATGCACGATGCAAGTTTACGTGTGGAAAAATGTGGGGAAAAAATGTGAATGGGAATGCACATTTCTGTTACGCTTACGTGTGAATGGAATGTGCTTGGGATGAGAGTTCTTAAGCAACAAAGATGACCTGGGAGGAGAGGTGAGGTTTAAAAAAAAAACACTGATCTAATCATAGTCTCATAGGAATTGCTTTTTATCTATTGCCGATGCAACTTATGTGAGTAAAGTCGCATTGAAGAAACATAATGCCCCGTACACACGGTCGGACTTTGTTCGGACATTCCGACAACAAAATCCTAGGATTTTTTCCAACGGATGTTGGCTCAAACTTGTCTTGCATACACACGGTCACACAAAGTTGTCGGAAAATCCGATCGTTCTAAACACGGTGATGTAAAACACGTACGTTGGGACTATAAACGGGGCAATGGCCAATAGCTTTCATCTCTTTATTTATTCTGAGCATGCATGGCACTTTGTCCGTCGGATTTGTGTACACACGATCGGAATTTCCGACAACGGATTTTGTTGTCGGAAAATTTTATATCCTGCTCGCAAACTTTGTGTGTCGGAAAATCCGATGGAAAATGTGTGATGGAGCCTACACACGATCGGAATTTCCGACAACAAGGTCCTACCACACTTTTTCCGTCGGAAAATCCGACCGTGTGTACGGGGCATTAGAGTCCCAAGCAAGTCACACTACATAGTCGCACTGGAAATCACATGAAAATAGAATTATTAATATTATTATTATACAGGTTTTATATAGCGCCAACAGTTTGCGCAGCACTTTACAACATGAATTGCATTTGTACTCAATTGTGGTTAAGAAAAAAGAAAGGAAAGGAAAAAACACACTGACACACATCAAAAACATACTGGAACACAGTAGAAATGCATCCAGAATGCAGAAATTGTGGTGTAAACCAGCCCTCAAACTATGTGCAGATTTTTGAGAAAAGTAGTGAGGCAGTTGCATGAGCAGGGTAAAGGCTAATCGGAGAAGTCAAGTTCACAAAGTATAGTTCTTATGTTTGCAAAAAAGAGAAATATACGTCAGTTGAAATAAAAGTATAACTTGGGACAGACTGAAATGGTAAGGGGATGTAAAACATTACATTCTTTTTTGTAGGAAAATTATTAATTACATAGTTGCATAGTTGGTAAGGTGAAAGTAGAACAATAGGCAAAACTTTTTATTTTTATTTTACATTTTGGATAGTGTAAGGGAGGGTTATAACCCCTGTCAGAATTTTTTTTTGCCATCTGTGTCCCATTGTGGAAACTTACCTTTGCTTCCTGTCCCAAAGCAAAAACAGGAAGTGAGAGGAAATCCCTGCAAATTAAGGGGATACTTTGGGGCCCCTCTAGGCACCAGAACTAGTGTCCCCATTGGAAGATTTTCCTTCTATTACTTTTCTGGGGACAACCCAAAATGTGGGATTTTCTTTCACTTTCAATGATAATGAAAAGGACAAATAGAGAGCTTGAATAACCCTAATGCGGACACAGACAGCAATAAAAGCTAAGAGGTGTTCTAATCCCTCTCCACTCTAGCCATAACTAAAAACAAAAAAAGTTTTGCCTTTAGTTATACTTTAAATAAAGTCACCAGTCCATCCAGTTCAACGGGTGTGTGTGTAGGCAGGTTACCTATGGGTTATTTAGACCCAGGCTGAGAAGGAATTAACCGTAGCATCTTGGACCGAACAGAGGCCTTAAGCCTGACCACATGGTACAGTAAGGAAGCAGTTAACAATTGCGTGCATGAGGCAGCGGCCAACTGACAACTCATGGGGCCCCCGGGGAATTGGGAGATTATGGGGCCCCGAGGCAATAGGAGAAGATTATGGGGCCCCCGGACAATAGGAGATTATGGGGCCCCCAAGCAATCGATTAAGGGGGCCAAACAGTATACACACATACACACATACAGTATACACACACAGACACACAATATACACACACTGAAAAGGTACTGGAGGCGGGGCAGCTATAATCTTGGGATTTTTTTAAAAAACACAATTTTTTACATACTGTCCCTGGTTTTATTGAGGCTGGCAACCCTGATGGGGCCCCTTAGTGGCATGGGGCCCTCGGGCAGAGCCTGAGTGCCCGAATGGTCAGTTCGCCCCTGGCATGAGGTCCCCGTTAGATGCATGGCGGGACCCCATTCTGTCACTGGGAGTGAGGTGGCAGAGGTATGCTACACTGGTGAAGAGGGCATAGGCTCAGTGGTGTCCCTCTGAATGGTGTCCCTCTGAATTGCAAAACACATCAGGCAACAGTGCGTAGTGACACGAGGCAGGGTTTTTCAGAGGAACTCTGTACTTTTATTACTACACACAGCGACATGGCTCATCTCTAAGTCAGGAAACGACATGAATGTTTGATTCTCACATGACCGCAGTTCCCACCTGGTTCCGGGTATTGATGAGTGTGTTCATGGTGAAGGGCCTCCCATGTTCAGGCAGAGTGGCCCCACCCACACGCGTGTTTTTTTTATGTGCTTATTTCACTACTAATCCCCATATCTCTGTATATTGATATAGCTAAAATGCCAGTCTACAAGTTTTTTAAATTATCGACACTCCCCACTGACAGCACCAACTTTATAAAGGAGTTCCACATGCTTACTACTCTAAGGCCTCTTTCACGTGGGCGGCTCTTCTGCCACTGGTAAAAGCGTGTTTTGTTATTTTCCATAATTTCAAGACTCCAGGCACAGCGATCACTTGCAGTTTTACATTGCGATTAGCAGCGATTACATGCGTTTACATGCGGCTGCGTTTAGCTGCAGCGGAACATTCTGGCCATTTCTGACATGCTTTTTGTTGTTTTTCTTTCCTTGTTGCTGCTGCTATCCGCAGGTGAAATGGTACACTGTGATTACTTGCGGTTATGTAAAGATAGCTGCGATAAATCAGTCCTGGACGCAGTCAAATAAATTTTTTTGAACCGTACAAAACCCCATGTAACGAAACCGTCGCTAAACACAGCAGTGTGTGAATGGGGTCCTAGGAAAGCATTGTCTGAGTTTAGGTGCAGTAGATAAATTAATTTATCCGCAGCTAAAAGCTGAATTCTATCTATCCGTGTGAAAGCGGCCTAATGTCCCGTACACACGATCGGACTTTCCGACAACAAAACCGTGGATTTTTGTCAAAGGGTCTTGGTTCCAACTTGTCTTGCATACACACGGTCACACAAATGTTGGCCAACAATTACGAACGTAGTGATGTACAAGATGTACGACGGCCAATAAAAAGGAAGTTCAATAGCCAGTGCGCCACCCTTTGGGCTCCTTCTGCTAATCTCATGTTTATCTTGTGTTAGTAGAAGTTTGGTGAGAGATGATCCTCGCTTTCCAACCTTGTGCTTTTCAGTTCGTTTCTGCTTTTCAGGTTGTGCTTGTCGGTTTGTATCCTTTCTTCAGTGCGTGCTTGTCAGTTTGTTTCTATATTTCAGTGCATTCTATTTATAGTTCGCTTCTGATTTTCAGTGTGTTCTTGTCCGG
The DNA here is from genome assembly GCF_042186555.1 of Aquarana catesbeiana. Lineage (NCBI taxonomy): Eukaryota > Metazoa > Chordata > Amphibia > Anura > Ranidae > Aquarana > Aquarana catesbeiana. The sequence continues at coordinate 109,764,781 of NC_133334.1, forward strand.
TCGTTTCTGATTTTCAGCTCATTCTTGTCAGGTCCTTTTTGATTTTCAGTGCGTTCTGTTCGTTCTCAGCAGCCGTTCGTTTATTAGCCATGTTGCGATTACGTACTCGTCGTAGAGTTCGTGCTGTTGTTGGACTTGGTGTTGGAGTTTTTGCTTTGATCCAAGTCCAGTCCATGAACAGGGGGAGGAAGAGTTCTTGGACCAAGAATCGGTTGCTTAATCGTGACCAATTCTGTTATATGCCTTTGTTGCGGGAGCTCCAGGAGAATAATCCTGATGATTTCAGGAACTATCTCCGGATGACGGACCCCGTCTTTCACCATCTCTTGGCTTTGCTAACTCCTTATATTACGAAGCAGGACACCTGCATGCAGCAAGCCATCTCTCCCGAGCAAAGGCTCATCACCACCTTGTGGTACTTGGCGACAGGGAGAGGCCTCCAGGACCTAAAGTTCACGACTGGGATCTCCCCCCAGGCTCTGGGAATCATTATTCAAGAGACCTGTTCTGCCATCATTCAGGTCCTGCAGAACGACTATATTAAGGTAAGTTTTATCCTTTAACATCACATTCTATGAATTTAATGTTTGCTAATGTATTGTATATATTTTGTCATTCCATAATTACCATGATTGTAATATGCTGTGAATGTCCTCATTGTCCTCATGCATGCTGTAAGCTTTTAATGCTCCATTTTTGTCTTTTATGCATATTTGCCTTCACTAACCTCCTCAGCATGCTATCCTGGGCCCATACACACCTAGCCTAGTCACTTAACAATGTATTTTGTCAGCTCCATTGTAGTGCTTACCCTAAACACCCCCTAAAATGTGTCCAAATGTTATTGTTGCCCTTAAAGTCAGGCATAGTGCAAGAGGCTTTTTTTTGGGGGGGGGAGGCCAAACTCATTTGGAACCCTCCCCCCCCCCAACCGCTATGTCAACCAATACCAATACTGCTGACTTTGCCAAACCCATACACACTATACCTACTTCTTTTGTGTTCATATTTATGGATGAATTCACCAAAGCATGTAGTGGAAGTGCCTGCCTGAATACTTTCAAATGGTACTGTTTAAAGTTTTCTTCTCCTATTATCTTGAAAGGGAATTGCAGTATGTAAAAATGTGCTTCAATTTGGACAGTGTGTATTCATATTTTTGGATTATGACACTTACCTGTCCAGTGGGCTGCCAATAGTGTAAGTAAGGAGGGGCTGGCCAAAGTAACACACATTATTTATGCATTCAGCTCTCAATGAAGTGGAGAAGGTTACCTGTCCAAAACATCTCTCCCCCTCACCCTAAAATTTTTACAATGGGCCCTCAGAGGGGCGAGGAATCTGATAAGTGGACCTTATACTTTTGTCTTTAAATACTCATTTCAATAAATGTTATACTTATGTTGGCCAAAAATGTTTGTGTCTAATCTGCTTGCAATGTTAAGTGCAAAAGTACTAATTTTTTTTACTTGTTTGACTCCACAAATTCCTTCCAACCCACAGGAATGGCAGACTGTGACCTTCCAATTCCACCACCAGTGGGAATTTCCCAATTGTGGTGGTGCGATTGATGGGAAGCATGTCCGGATCGTCCCAACCCCCAACTCGGGGTCATACTACTTCAACTATAAGGGGTTCAGTAGTATCATGATGTTGGCGGTGGTGATGGCGAATTATGAATTCCTATACCAGGACGTAGGGAAGAATGGCCATATATCTGATAAAGGAGTGATTGCCCAGACACAATTTTACCGGCATTTTCAAAATGGCACCTTGGGGTTGCCACCTCCAGAGGATAACATTGCGGGCCTCAAGTTCGTTTTTGGCGGATGAGGCCTTTGCACCGGGGGAACTGATGAGGCCATTCCCCATGAGGACCCTGACCCCAGAGCAGAGGGGTTTTAATTACCGGCTGGCCCGTGCCAGAAGAGTGGTCGAGAATGCCTTTGCCATAATGGTCAGCCAGATCTGGCTTTTCCTTACGGCCATCAACATGGCCGAATACAAACTCAATCACATTGTCTTGAGCTGCTGCATTCTTCACAATTACCTTCAGAAGAATGCAGCCGACTATCTGGCCTCAGTTGCGACTGAGGCCGACTTTTCACCTGACCAAACAATGACGGCGCTTGAAAGTGGCCGTCCTGGCTTGCCCCCCCAAAGCACCTGCAAAGTACGGCAAAACTGTGTCGAGTACTTCGTGGGTAGGGGGCAGTTGATTTACAAGAAAATCTTGAATCTGTGTAATAATTAAAAAAAAAAACTAAACTCATATTTCATTTGAATTACTGTTTGTGTTTCTTATCTGTCTCCTAGGTTCTCAATTGGCCTTTTTATTTTGGACATTTTCTTCAGAAGTGCAAATGTAACTCATTTGATACATGTATGTAATGCATTAATAATAAAAATAATCATCCTTTTCAACTCTATGAATTAATTGCTTGGAGTCCCTAAAATGGCCTGATTTTGGCAAATTGTACAGCACAGTGGGGGTTATTTACTAAAGGCAAATCCACTTTGCACTACAAGTGTACTGCAAGTGTACTTGTAGTGCAAAGTGGATTTGCCTTTAGTAAATAACCCCCATTGTCCCTGTAACTACATCAACTAACTTTAAAAAATGGTATCAGAGGCGTAACTAGAACCTTCAGGGCCCCGGTGCAACAAACCATGATGGGCCCCCCTTCCATCCGAGCCCCGGGCTTCCAATTTTGGGAGAGTGTCCATGGACATCCTCCCAAAACCGTGCTTCCTGCATGACCCCTGGGACGTGCATCCAGCGCAATCACATCGGCCCTTTACCATGTGATGTCAGCTGATCACATGTAAACAGACTTACCGGTTATCCACAGCCCTTTCCTCATACGCTGTGTCTGTGTGAGGAAAGGACTGCCGTTAACTGTCAAGAATGTCAGTAAATTCATTACACTGATGATCAGTGCCCCAATCATCAGTGCCATCTATCAGTGCCCATCAGTGCTGCCTATCAGTGCCCATCAGTGCCTTCTATCAGTGCTCATCAGTGCCTTCTATCAGTGCTCATCAGTGCCCATCAGTGCCTTCTATCAGTGCTCATCAGTGCCTTCTATCAGTGCTCATCAGTGCCCATTAGTGCCTTCTATCAGTGCTCATCAGTGCCTTCTATCAGTGCTCATCAGTGCCTTCTATCAGTGCTCATCAGTGCCCATCAGTGCCTTCTATCAGTGCTCATCAGTGCCTTCTATCAGTGCTCATCAGTGCCCATTAGTGCCTTCTATCAGTGCTCATCAGTGCCTTCTATCAGTGCCCATCAGTGCCTTCTATCAGTGCTCATCAGTGCCTTCTATCAGTGCTCATCAGTGCCTTCTATCAGTGCCTTCTATCAGTGCTCATCAGTGCCCATCAGTGCCTTCTATCAGTGCTCATCAGTGCCTTCTATCAGTGCCCATCAGTGCCTTCTATCAGTGCTCATCAGTGCCCATCAGTGCCTTCTATCAGTGCTCATCAGTGCCATCTATCAGTGCTCATCAGTGCCTTCTATCAGTCCCTTCTATCAGTGCTCATCAGTGCTCATCAGTGCCTTCTATCAGTGCTCATCAGTGCCTTCTATCAGTGCCCATCAGTGCCTTCTATCAGTGCTCATCAGTACCTTCTATCAGTGCTCATCAGTGCCCATCAGTGCCTTCTATTAGTGCTCATCAGTCAGTGCCTCCTATCAGTGCTCATCAGTGCCTTCTATCAGTGCCTCTATCAGTGATCATCAGTGCCCATCAGTGCCTTCTATCAGTGCTCATCAGTGCCCATCAGTGCCTTCTATCAGTGCCCATCAGTGCCTTCTATCAGTGCCCATCAGTGCCTTCTATCAGTGCCTTCTATCAGCGCTCATCAGTGCCCATCAGTGCCTTCTATCAGTGCGCATCAGTGCCGTCTATCAGTGCTCATCAGTGCCTTCTATCAGTCCCTTCTATCAGTGCTCATCAGTGCCTTCTATCAGTGCTCATCAGTGCCTTCTATCAGTGCCCATCAGTGCCTTCTATCAGTGCTCATCAGTGCCCATCAGTGCCTTCTATCAGTGCTCATCAGTGCCATCTATCAGTGCTCATCAGTGCCTTCTATCAGTGCCTTCTATCAGTGCTCATCAGTGCCCATCAGTGCCTTCTATCAGTGCTCATCAGTGCCGTCTATCAGTGCTCATCAGTGCCTTCTATCAGTGCCCATCAGTGCCTTCTATCAGTGCTCATCAGTGCCCATCAGTGCCTTCTATCAGTGCTCATCAGTGCCGTCTATCAGTGCTCATCAGTGCCTTTTATCAGTGCCTTCTATCAGTGCTCATCAGTGCCCATCAGTGCCTTCTATCAGTGCTCATCAGTGCTTTCTATCAGTGCCCATCAGTGCCTTCTATCAGTGCTCCTCAGTGCCCATCAGTGCCTTCTATCAGTGCTCATCAGTGCCGTCTATCAGTGCTCATCAGTGCCTTCTATCAGTGCCTTCTATCAGTGCTCATCAGTGCCCATCAGTGCCTTCTATCAGTGCTCATCAGTGCCTTCTATCAGTGCCCATCAGTGCCTTCTATCAGTGCTCATCAGTACCTTCTATCAGTGCTCATCAGTGCCCATCAGTGCCTTCTATTAGTGCTCATCAGTCAGTGCCTTCTATCAGTGCTCATCAGTGCTTTCTATCAGTGCTCATCAGTGCCTTCTATCAGTGCTCATCAGTGCCCATCAGTGCCTTCTATCAGTGCTCATCAGTGCCCATCAGTGCCTTCTATCAGTGCCCATCAGTGCCTTCTATCAGTGCCCATCAGTGCCTTCTATCAGTGCCTTCTATCAGTGCTCGTCAGTGCCCATCAGTGCCTTCTATCAGTGCTCATCAGTGCCGTCTATCAGTGCTCATCAGTGCCTTCTATCAGTGCCTTCTATCAGTGCTCATCAGTGCCCATCAGTGCCTTCTATCAGTGCTCATCAGTGCCTTCTGTCAATGCTCATCAGTGCCCATCAGTGCCTTCTATCAGTGCTCATCAGTGCCATCTATCAGTGCTCATCAGTGCCTTCTATCAGTGCCTTCTATCAGTGCTCATCAGTGCCCATCAGTGCCTTCTATCAGTGCTCATCAGTGCCTTCTATCAGTGCCCATCAGTGCCTTCTATCAGTGCTCATCAGTACCTTCTATCAGTGCTCATCAGTGCCCATCAGTGCCTTCTATCAGTGCTCATCAGTACCTTCTATCAGTGCTCATCAGTGCCCATCAGTGCCTTCTATTAGTGGTCACCAGTCAGTGCCTTCTATCAGTGCTCATCAGTGCCTTCTATCAGTGCTCATCAGTGCCTTCTATCAGTGCTCATCAGTACCTTCTATCAGTGCTCATCAGTGCCCATCAGTGCCTTCTATTAGTGCTCATCAGTCAGTGCCTTCTATCAGTGCTCATCAGTGCCTTCTATCAGTGCTCATCAGTGCCTTCTATCAGTGCTCATCAGTGCCCATCAGTGCCTTCTATCAGTGCCCATCAGTGCCTTCTATCAGTGCCCATCAATGCCTTCTATCAGTGCCTTCTATCAGTGCTCATCAGTGCCCATCAGTGCCTTCTATCAGTGCTCATCAGTGCCCATCAGTGCCTTCTATCAGTGCTCATCAGTGCCTTCTATCAGTGCTCATCAGTACCTTCTATCAGTGCTCATCAGTGCCCATCAGTGCCTTCTATTAGTGCTCATCAGTCAGTGCCTTCTATCGGTGCTCATCAGTGCCTTCTATCAGTGCTCATCAGTGCCTTCTATCAGTGCTCATCAGTGACCATCAGTGCCTTCTATCAGTGCCCATCAGTGCCTTCTATCAGTGCCTTCTATCAGTGCTCATCAGTGCCCATCAGTGCCTTCTATCAGTGCCCATCAGTGAATGCTATCAGTGCCCATCATAGTGAATGCTATTAGATCCCATCAGTGCCGGACAGCACGGCTCTGAGCGGAGATCGTGTGTCATATAACAATAGCACAGAGAGACACCGGCGGCATTAATGTTCTATTTGTCGGTCCTCTCTGGCACGGATGAGAGAGGACACACAGCTGATCTCACGGCTCCCCCTTCTCCCCCCTCCCCTCTCCTGTGTGCTCCGCCGGAAATGTGAGCTCTTTAGCTTCACACTAGACTGCCCGCGGAGCACACAGGAGAGGGAGGGGGGAGAAGGGGGAGCCGTGAGATCAGCTGTGTGTCCTCTCTCATCCGTGCCAGAGAGGACCGACAAATAGAACATTAATGCCGCCTCCGGTGTCTCTCTGTGCTATTGTTATGTGACACACGATCTCCGCTCAGAGCGTGTGTGAAGAGCAACCCCGCTGGCCCCCCCCACAGTGGCGGAATGCCGGGCCCCGTCGCAACTGCAACTGTTGCGACCCCGGTAATTCCACCACTAAATGGTATTGAGCATTGAAAGAAGAAGCCACACATTGTTGAGTATAAAACATTTTATCCCCATTTTCTTGAAGACGCGCGCACAGCGTGAAATGTATTGAAAGGGAGGCTCGAGACACACTCACAAGTCCTCCTTTCCTGGATCAGCTGGGACGCATGCCGAGACGCTAATCCAGCAACACAAGGTAGCGCTCGGTCTTTGCTTTACCTCCTCAACTGTAGCCCAGTCTGATTTTCGTCCTGTACCTGCACATTTTTTGGAAGCTTTGTTTACTTGGAATAAAGACGTTTTTACACTATCCAAGCACTGTGGCTTTCTTGGGGAGACACTTTTTGCAGATTTAGTTGATGCATTGATGCACCGAGGCTCAGATATAAAAGTTATATACAATTTCTGCTGACTGGTGATTGAAGTCCTTCTGCCAGGATATCTGGAAAAGTACCTTTGAAGATATATAGCTGTTTTCATGCCTGAGGGTCACTTTGTGGCCACTACTGTCTGGTGAGCGCTTAGATTTACCACTCCGGGTGAAGCATGAATAAGAAAGCATGTGCACTTTATATGTGGTGATTGGATTTACTAAGAAGAATTTTGTGTGTTTTTCTCAGATGAACTTGAGGACATTTGATATGTTGCACTAAATTCACTTTATTACAAACACAGAATATGTACTGCTTATGCACTGGAGCACTTTAACATATGTAAAAATTCAACAGGTTCACATTAAAAATATTGCACTATTGATGCGCCCTATATATCTGTTATATTATAAAACATTTTACGCCAAGCACATTCACATGTGCGTTATAAAAGGGTTTTTTAACAAACCAACATCTTTGGTGTATAACATGTATGTTTGACAGTAGATATAGCCTTTTTTGCCACAAACCAACATCTTGGTGTATAACATGTATGTTTGACATAAATTTGCCTTTTTTGGGGGCTAAACAGGCATGTATAAAAACATAACATACACATTCCCAACTCAGGAACTTACAAAGTTCAACTTTGCTACAGTGAAGGCCATATGAGACATTAGTATGTCAAAACTGTGTTGATTTTGCCTTCATCAGATGGGGTGATCTTACCCCTCTAAAAGCCAAATTTTGAAGATGCACACAAATTGGGACTCAAAATTTGGATTTCCCTCATGATCCCATGCCTAAAATGTGTGTATTTTCCCTACATCTATTTTGCTAAAGCCACCAAACACACAGTGTGTCAACATGTGCTATCTGCCATCATGGGATATGAATGTATGCGTTTTGTGGGTGCAACCCCTTCCTCCAAACTAAAGTAGGTGAGAGGAAGGGGTTGCACCCCCGAAACACGTCCATTGATCCCAAACAATGGGAGCTAGCACATGTTGACACACTGGGCCTTATTTCAGAAAGGACAATCCACTTTGCCCTACAAGTGCACTTTCAAGTGCACTTGCATTGCTCTTGTAGTGCAAAGTGGTTTTGCTTTTTTTTAAATAAGCCCCAGTGTGTCAACATGTGCTAGATCTCATCATAGTGTATCAATGGACGTGTTTCGGGGGTGCAACCCCTTCCTCTCACCTACTTTAGTTTGGAGGAAGGGGTTGCACCCACAAAACGCGTACATTGATATCCCATGATGGCAGATAGCACATGTTGACACACTGTGTGCATCTTCAAAATTTGGCTTTGCAATTCATTTAAAACTGTAAAAATGCGTACAACAATAACGACAACAAATTTGTTTTTGGTTTAGATTTTGCCTAAAATATCAATGATGTTGCTCAGTCTTTTTTGGATGTTTTGCTTCATCTTTTCCAAATCACGATTGCACACCATGATCTCACTGATGAGTACTTGTGCACTTGCACTGCTGAAGTGAGTTTCTTCTTCCACAACATCCACATCACCTAAAAATAAAAAAACACACCATGTATTATAAATATGCAGGCATCCATCTATTACCTGAAGCTGTGGTCTCAGACACTTACCTGTTGTCGACACCATTTCGACCACTTCACCCAGCACTTCCTGAACCTCTGCATCCACATTCTCATGTTATGTGGTGAGTTCCCTTTGTTCATTAGGTGTGGGGTTACTGGTGTCCTCAGATGTCCCTATTCTTTTCTCCCCTATGTGAATACAAAACAGGTATACTTAGCAGACAGATATTTTAGGCTAGAACTAGTAATATGAAACATTGCTTGGAAGTGTTGTCCAATTGTCTGTTTTGACAGAGTTCCAAGCTGAAGACATGATTTTTTCACTTTCAAAAGCTGGAATACTTACCTGTTTTGTGCAAGTTTCACACATGGAGATACCCCTAGTATCCACTGGAGCACATGCGTGGGACTCCATAACATGGTTGTTATGCTGTCCCACACTAATGCTCCTGCATCCAGATGTGTAAACAAGCTGCTGAGTGTCCTCTCCTTACACTGAATCAAGTTGTCATTTCATAATAGTTTCAAACACATCTAGACAACAATGTAATAAACTTATTTTAATCAAAATAGGCATGAACACCTGCTGTGTCTCCGTCATGTGCTCTCCCTCTGCCCCGAAAGAGAAGAGGCGGGGAATACACTAGAAAGAAGGACGGGGCGGAGTTTCACACATGCGCAGTGTATATAAAGCATAACACGCGGGCGACGTACATATGATCTGTGAGTGGAGGACGGAGGATCATTAGCTAAACTATGTACCATTTTCATACACAGGAAAGTCTCAGCCAGGAGGAGCCTGTGGCAAGCAGCCTGACCGAATCCCAGGCTCCTCCCCTCTGCCCTCCAACCAAAAGGACCAGAAAGGCAAGGAACCTGAAGGAGTGCGCGGCTGCTTTCCTCAAACATGCTACTGAGGCAATTACCACGACCCCTGGTGGCCACGAGGCGTTTGGATGTGTCACTGCCAGCAAATTAGAACACATGGAGGAGGCCCAACACACTATAAGCAAAGAGATTATTCTGAAGGCCCTAAACAAGGGTATGAGGGGCGAACACACACCTCTGTGAGTTGGACCATGCTCCTCCACCACCTCCACCAACACCACCAACACCACAGCCACCCCACCCACCACAGCAGCATGGAAGGAAGTTTGGAAGGAAGTGTTGAGTGTCATGGCCTGGGTTTGGTGTGGTCTGGCAAAAAACGCAGGCTGTTGTAAGACCACAGCCTCGGGACATATATGTCATCTGCTGCTGCTCCTGATCTCTCAGAGTCCTGGACCATATTGTGCTCCCTATTAAATAGACTCCTCAGTTACCAATTTTGACAGTCAAATAATTGATGTCTGCCCTGGGGTACAAAGGCTTCACCAATTCCAACTGTTTCTCCAGCGTTGCCTTCCTCTTTATTTTGTTATGACCTTGTGCTCCCTATTAAAATCAAATTTTTTGTTTTGACAAATACTTGGCTATGTGTTTTACTTCAAAAAGGACAGTTTGTTTGTGAGTAGGCAGGTACAGTTCAAAAATACAATGTCAAGTTAACAAGGGACCCCAACATAGTTGTACCTTTGAGGTTAAAAATTACAAGATAATAATGGTGTTATGTTAACTTATGTTATGTTAAATGGGGAGTACTCAGAATGGTCAGGGGTGGGTAGTGGGGTTCCCCAGGGTTCTGTGCTGGGACCAATCCTATTTAATTTGTTCATAAACGACCTGGAGGATGGGATAAACAGTTCAATCTCTGTATTTGCAGACGATACTAAGCTAAGCAGGGCAATAACTTCTCCGCAGGATGTGGAAATCTTGCAAAAAGACCTGAACAATAAAACTGGTGACCCCACAATAGGGATAAAACTTTTTCGCAGAAGAGAGTTTAATAAGACTCGTGGCCACTCATTACAATTAGAAGAAAAGAGGTTTAACCTTAAACTACGTAGAGGGTTCTTTACTGTAAGAGCGGCAAGGATGTGGAATTCCCTTCCACAGGCGGTGGTCTCAGTGGGGAGCATTGATAGCTTCAAGAAACTATTAGATAATCACCTGAATGACCGCAATATACAGGGATATGTAATGTAATACTGACACATAATCACACACATAGGTTGGACTTGATGGACTTGTGTCTTTTTTCAACCTCACCTACTATGTAACTATGTAACTATGTAACTTGACACACAAAATGTAAAAAAAATTATTATGGAGATCACTAGAAAAAAAACAAAAAAAAAAGATTATTCTGAAGATCACAAGAAAAAAAAATCATGGAGATCACTAGAAAAAAAAGACAAAAAAAGATTATTCTGGGGATCACAAGAAAAAAAATCATGGAGATCACTAGAAAAAAAAAAAAAAAAAAAGATTATTCTGGAGATCATGAGAAAAAAAAAAACAACAAAAAAAAATATTATTCTGGAGATCACTAGAAATAATAAAAAATAAGTTTGTCTGAACTCTGTAAATATCAGCAGCAAAGTAACTTCATTATTATACCATTATAAAGAAGAAGAGAATGCTCTGCATTGAGAGATTTCATAATTTGTCGTGTCACGAATGTGATATCTCCATTACGAACGCTATTTTTATAAGACCGAGCGCTTCCGGCTCGTACTTGATTCCGAGCATGCGTGGACTTTTGTGCGACAGACTTGTGTACACACGATCGGAAAGTCCGACAACAAAAATTTGTTGGCGGAAAATTTGAGAACCTGCTGGCCAACATTTGTTGGAGGAAAGTCCGCCAACAAATGTTTGATGGAGCATACACACGGTCAGACTTTCTGCCAACAAGCTCACATCCAACATTTGTTGTCGGAAAATTCGACTGTGTGTACGCGGCATAACAGTAAAGAACCCCTTTTAAGGTGACACCTCTTGTCATCCAACTTCATTGAGTGGCCACGTGTCTTCTTACAAGACCTAAAATGAATAGTTAACCCCCTATGCTAGAATCACTATTTAGATATTTGTATATTGTGATCTTATCTCCTCTTAAAGTGGAGGGCCACCCTGAAAAAAAAATTGCACCAAAAATCCTAAAAAAATAAAAAAAAAACATTTGAAAAAAAAAAATGTTAAACTTACCCGGACCCTTGTTGCCAGGCAGTCTTCCTAATCTGCCTCTTCCTATTCCGCGGCGTGTCCTGTTCCTTGGTGAGCGGCCCCGTTGCCTTCTGGCAACTGTGTGTGTTCCCAGAAAACCACGGGGCCATTCACAGAGCGCCGCGCCGCTCGCGCATGTGCAGTAGGAAACTGGCAGTGAATCCGCAAGGCTCCATTGCCAGTTTCCCGTAGTTAGGATGGCGGTGCCGAGACCCGAGAGCCGAGGGACGGGTCGGCCTTGGGCGGCCGACATCGCGGGCACCCAGGACAGGTAAGTCTACTTATTTAAAGTCAGCAGCTACAGTGTTTGTAGCTGCTGACTTTAAAAAAAAAATTTCGCTGGCCGGAATCCCGCTTTAAGCATCTTGTCTCCATGGAAGTAAGTTTAATGTTTGTAGTCATTACTCATAACTGAGGTCCTCCAGTCTCTTTATCAGCTTTGTTGCCCTTTGTTGGACTCTCCAGTTCCAGCTCATCCTTCCTGAGAATGGTGACAGAACTGGATGGCATACTCAAGTCATAGCTGAACCTGAGTTTTGAAAAGTGGTAGAATTATAGTCTTATCTCTTGAGTAAATATCCTTTTTAATGCATGCCAATAGTTTGCTAGCCTTGCATTCTGCAGCTTGGTAAAGAAAAATCCACTTTGAAGTTGCATGTGGATTTTTCTTTGGAATCATTATATCTATGTGAACCTAAAAGCAGACATATTTTTAATTACATTTGTAGTCTTATTCTTGATTTTAATGTTGTTAAACAATAACAACTTCTGCTTTTATATCAGTGTTTTTGCTTTTTTTCTATAAGTCCGTCAAAAGGTCCATAGCTACATATTAGTTCTCTATGTGTATACATGCCTTATAAGGATGAGGGCATACAGCACACTGGGGATGATATACTAAAACTGGAGAGTGCAAAATCAGGTGCAGCTCTGCATAGAAACCAATCAGCTTCCTGTTTTTTTTTGTCAAAGCTTAATTGAACAAGCTGAAGTTAGAAGCTGATTAACTACCATGCACAGCTGCACCAGATTTAGCTCCCTCCAATTTTAGTAAATAAACTCCACAGTTTCTTATGCATTCTGTGTATTTAACAGATTCTCTCCCCAGCGAGTAACTTGCATTATATTTTTAGCCCCCAAAGTGCATTACTTTAAAATTTTCAATATTAAACTTCATTTGCCAGGTAGCTGCTCACCCCACTATTTTATTGAGATCTTTTTTTAAAGTTATATCCTGTTGTGAGGTTATTACTCTGCTTAGCTTTGTATCATCAGGAACTGAGATTGAACTACTTATTCCAACCTCAACATTATTTATAAATAAGTTAAACAGAATTGGTCCTAGAACAGAGCCTTTTGGTATCCCACCAGTCAGAAGATACGCTACCCTCTGGGTTCTCTATCCAGGTACATACACTATTGTCAATGCCAACAGACCTCATAAGCATTTATGGGATACTGTATCAAATGCTTTGGCAAATTCAGATACCCCACATCCACAGGCCTTCCTCTATCTAGATTATATGATTTTTTATCAAAAGAGTTAAAAGAAGTTAATCTTTAGATTTCTTTAAATGGTCATTCCACCCAAAGGTGATATTAGTTATGCACTGGTGGTATCTGATTGGCTTCTTATATGTCTCCAATGGAAAGATCTCGCTGCCTCTACAGGGGTTCTTCCACCTACCTTTATGTATTTCAGCACCTTCTGTTGCATTCTTATCAATAATATAAAAAAATGTAAAAATCCAACAGTCAGAGTGGGACCTCCTCATAATGGTCACATCAAGTTACAAATTTAGAAACCCAAGTGCAGATATCTCACCAATAGTGTCCCTGAAAATTTGGAAATTTTGTTGTTTTTCACAGATTGTCAGAACTAACCTACTGTAGCTTAATCCCTATTATTGATCAGGCTTTATTATATAGGAATATAGGATTTTTGCTTAAACTTACCTTCAGGAACTGCCAGACTGCAAAGTATAAGGATTCCAGACAGAATGAGGAAACCAGAGACTGCAAATCTTCTTCCAATGTAAGCAGCCAGAACCGTACTCAAGACTCTAAAAGGGAGCTCTACAGATCCAAAAACCACCTGTACAAGATAAATACTGAGGCCAAACTTCTGAACATCCATTGCCAGGGCAAAGAAGCAGAAACTACTGGAGAACCTGATGTGAAAGAAAAATAAATACCACAGGTTAATGAGAATGATTAAAACAAGAAAGATTTTTCTAATGGTTTCAACATTTTAGGTTAAAAACAAAGGGGTTTGTTGCATTCACAAGTACATGTGAAGTTACACTGCCCTGTCAAGGTGCCTCTGCAAAGTGTAGCCCCTAACCCCCATACTATCTAAGCTCCCAACATGGGCCATATACAGCATACCAGATAAAAAGTGCACACAGGTAGGGGAATCCACAGAACATTAGGAATATGTTTGTATTCATCTGTGGCTTGCCCTACTTACATGTACTTTTTCCTGTGCTGCTTAAAAACTGATCTGAGCAGATAACATTTTTGCTTTGTTAGTTAAAAACTGAATTGGTTCAGCCTAGATGACAGTAGACATATTTAAACCTTGTTCAGTTTCGTTGTTGTGCTGAGCACAAATTTATAACTCCCATTGAACCCTCCACCACTTGTGTTGAAAAGGCGCACTGAGCCAAAAAACATGCAACCTTTGAGCCCCAGTAGATAACCTAAATCTATTAACCTACATTGGTTTCCCCAAAATACTGCTTGTAGTAACACAGGAGTTTTTTCTGTATCCAGTGTCTGTATGATCAAAGCCTTAAAGTGGTTGTAAACCCATTACAATCCACTTTTAACTACAGGTAATAATAATAATAAGGCTTACCTGTAGATACCCTGGATATCTCCTAAACCTGCACGGAGATATCGCCAACGTCATCAGCACATGCTCACTGAAGCAATAGCAGATTCGTGCCGCTGCTTCAGCTAGTGTGTCGTTACCGGCGGCTCCCACGTATATGCACAGGAGTGAGGTCATCGCAGCTCTGGCCAATCACAGCGCCGGACCCTGCGATGTCCGGAAGTAACTCCGGGAGCGATGTCGCTGGCCGGAGCTGTGTACTGGGACCGCGGCGGGGGCTTCTATCTAAGGTGAGTATTTCATAATGATCTAGTATGGTATGCATACTAGCTTATTATGCCTTTGTCTTGCAGGATTTTTTTTAGTGGGTTTACAACCACTTTAAAGTGGATGTAAACCCTCAAATATACCCAGTGAAGTGAACAGCCTCGGATGATACACAGGGATTAAACAAATCTCCCTACATAAGTTTTACATGTGTATCTGCTGTACTTATCTTTATATACTGTTTAGAAAGTTCAGAACATGAAATAACTCTGTCAATAAATTGTTTATGGAAAAAAAAAGAAAGTTTAGATCGTGTTAGGAGATTTTCTTTTCCTGTTCAACACTGCAGTGAAGCCTGGGCATACAGCCAAGACAGCTGACTGGAGGAAAGGCACATAACCCCTTTCCTCATAGGTAGAGACTTTCAGCTCTGTTTGCTGAATCATTCAGGGATCTGCTAATCTAGTTATAGCATGCTCCCCAACACAAAACTCAGGCTGCTTTTATCACAGTTGATGGAGAACTTGTCAGGAGTTATCAGGCCGATAACAAAAGAAGGAGCAGGGGACAGCTATGGGACATGCTTTGAAGAGAGATAAGAAAACTCTGCAGATATATGTGCCCAGCTCAAATTTCATGAACCAGGTTTACATCCATTTTAAAGGGAACCTATCCAGAGAGAACAATGGAGGCTTTCATTGAAGACTTTCCATTATGAAAGTAGTAGATGCCTATCTGTTATGCCAATCACCAGCAGATACGAATTTCTAAATTTATTCTGCAGTTCCTGATCTGCATGCTTGTCCTAGGTCAGTGACATATGAAGTACTGAAGCAGGGGGTTAGTGTAACAGCCAGGTAACTAGCATTAGTAATGTCAGCCTCCATTTTTCTCTGAAGAAGGGTTTACTTTAAAGAAGATCAATACTTTTCCCAATCAGGACAAAACAGAAATTAGATTAAATGTGGCTTTTCCCAACAGTTTATAGCTACCTTTACTTTATTCAGTTCAGCGCCAAGCGCATAAGCATATGTTCATTACTTAGAGTTAAGGGTAAGTATGTGACTAACTCCATTTGACAGCTCTGGAGCAAACAGCATTGTCACATGGGGATTCCATACTACTGTGTAAGCAATGAACAGAGCTGCAGAATAGCAAAAGTATAAGTTACTGAGGAAGGAAACTAAAAATTAGCCTATTGCTTTGCCGTGCATTACAAATTACAGATTTGCTTTAGGGGGCCTGGACTTCAACTGACACTGCCAAAATGTGACAACTATTTTATTGCAATACATTTAGTGCTTTGTGGTTGGCTGTTTGGATTTCTCAAGCACTAAACCTGAAAGCAAATCTGTGCTTTGCTTCTGTAGAGCAAAGCAACAGGTAAGCTTTAATGTGCTTGAGGATTGGTCTTAACCCTGTGTAGGTTCCAAATAGGGCAACTCAGCACCTACACAGGGCTTTCGTTCCTTGTTTCAAAAAGCTGAACAGTGCATGGGAATGAATTAAAGATATATGCTACTCTGAATGAGGCAAAACAGAAAAACTGTTGCTGTGCCCTGCATATGAAATTACAGGTTTGCTTTAAAATAAAATACATGCTTTATTTTCTGCTATACACTCTCCAGCCAGTTCTACGGGTTATTGAATTACATCATATGGCAACAGTTTTGCAAAATCATACTCTGTGATAAAGCCAGTGAAAGGCATCTGAAGGGGCATTCTCAAAGTGGCAACTATCAGTATGCATTATTCAATGATATAAAGCTTGATGAAAGGAAGGAACATCATTGCTGTGCAACTTTTTCACTATTTGAGCAGTTCTGTGAAGCTGGAGTTCCACTTGAAAGAAAGTTTAATATTATATAAGTTATACATTTTTTGTTACTACTGGTCAGTTTCCATATTTGACTTGTTAGCCCATATAGAGTCAGTACACCCATCTACCTCTCTGGGGGCTTTATTGGTAAGATGTGCACACTTGAAGCCTTAGGTCTACAAACCTGCGTGGCCATTATGAAGGGGTTGTTGGATTGCTATATTGTTTTATACTATAGAGCAGCCTTTTTTTTTAACCAGGGTGCCCAGACACCCTGGAGTGCGTTCTGGATTCTTCAGGGGTGCCTTGGCAAAATGCCTAAAAATTTCCCAAAAACAGGTGGATCAAACCTACTTGAACAAAGCTACATTGTACTTAGTTACAACCTTCCAGCCACTGGTATCCTAACAACCAATGATGTCATTGGTTGTTAATGGGGATGTAGGGTGCCTAAACAGCATCCTTATGTGCCTCTCTCATACCTTTCCATCAGCAGTAGGGTCACATTAGCTGAGGAAGGGAGAAAAACTGAGGGAGAAGAGAAACACTGGAATACTAGTCAGTACCAGTGTGCAAAGGTGTATTTGTTTTGGAAAAATAAATCACCTCTAATGCCCCATACACACGGTCGGACTTTGTTCGGACATTCCGACAACAAAATCCTAGGATTTTTTCCGACGGATGTTGGCTCAAACTTGTCTTGCATACACACGGTCACACAAAGTTGTCGGAAAATCCGATCGTTCTAAACGCGGTGACGTAAAACACGTACGTCGGGACTATAAACGGGGCGGTAGCCTATAGCTTTCGTCTCTTCATTTATTCTGAGCATGCGTGGCACTTTGTCCGTCGGATTTGTGTACACACGATCGGAATTTCCGACAACGGATTTTGTTGTCGGAAAATTTTATATCCTGCTCTCAAACTTTGTGTGTTGGAAAACCCGATGGAAAATGTGTGATGGAGCCTACACACAGTCGGAATTTCCGACAACAAGGTCCTATCACACATTTTCCGTGGGAAAATCCGACCGTGTGTATGGGGCATAACGTTGGGTGTTGTACATGTGTGAATGTTGCTGCATTATGTTGTGTTAGCAGAAGTTTGGTGAGAGACGATTCGCGCTTTTCAGCCTTGTGCCTTTCAGTTTGTTTCTGCTTTTCAGTTTGTGCTTGTCGGTTCATATCTGTTCTTCAGTGCGTGTTGTCAGTTCGATCCTGTCTTTCAGTGAGTTCTATTTATAGTTCGCTTCTGTTTTTCAGTGCGTTCTTGTCCGTTCGTTTCTGATTTTCAGCTCGTTCTTCTAAGATCCTTTCTGATTTTCAGTGCGTTCTGTCAGTTCGTTCTGAGCAGTTCTGAACCGTTTTCTAGCCATGTTGTGGTTACGTACTCGTCGTAGAGTTCGTGCTGTTGTTGGGCTTGGTGTTGGAGTTATTGCTTTGACCCAAATCCAGTCCATGAACAGGGGGAGGAGAAGTTCATGGACCAAGAATTGGTTACTTAATCGTGACCAATTCTCTCATATGCCTTTGCTGCGGGAGCTCAAGGAGAATAATCCAGATGATTTCAGGAACTATCTCCGGATGACGGATCCCATTTTTCACCGTCTGTTGGCTTTGCTGTCCCCCTATATTACCAAGCAGGACACCTGCGTGCGGCAAGCTATCGCTCCCAAGCAAAGGCTCATCGCCACCTTGCGGTACTTGGCGATGGGGAGAAGTCTCCAGGATATCAAGTTCACGACTGGGATCTCCCCCCAGGCTCTGGGAATCATTATTCCAGAGACCTGTTCTGCTATCATTCAGGTCCTGCAGAAGGACTATATTAAGGTAAGTTTTATCCTTTTACATCACATTCTATGTATTTAATGTTTGCTAATGTATTGTATTTATTTCATCATTCCATAATTACCATGATTGTAATATGCTGTGAATGTCCTCTTTGTCCTCATGCATGCTGTAAACTTTTAATGCTCCTTTTTTGTCCTGCAAGCATATTTGCCTTCACTAACCTCCCTAGCCCTGGGCCCATACACACCTAGCCTAGTCACTTAACAATGTATTTTGTCAGCTCCATTGTAGTTCTTACCCTAAACACCCCCTAAAATGTGTATAAATGTTATTGTTGTCCTTAAATTCAGGCATAGTGCAAGAGGCTTTTTTTGGGGGGGGACAAAACTCATTTGGAATCCTCCCTCCCCCAAACCACTAAGTCAACCGATACCAATGCTCTATCTGCTGACTTTGCCAAACCCATACACACTATACCTACCTCTTTTGTGTTCATATTTATGGATGAATTCACCAAAGCATGTAGTGCAAGTGCCTGCCAGAATACTTTCAAATGGTACTGTTTAAAGTTTTGTTCTCCTATTATCTTGATAGGTAACTGCAGAATGTAAAAATGTGCTTCAATTTGGACATTGTATATTCATATTTTTGGATTATGACACTTCTTACCTGTCCAGTGGGCTACCAATAGTGTTAGTAAGGAGGGGCTGGCCAAAGTAACACACATTTTTTATGCATTCAGCTCTCAATTAAGTGGAAATGGTTACCTGTCCAAAACATCTCCCCTCCACCATAAAAGTTTTTCAATGGGCCATCAGAGGGGGTGAGGAATCTAATAAGTGGACCTTATACTTTGTCTTTAAATGCTAATTTCAATAAATGTTCTACTTATGTTGGCCAAGAATGTTTGTGTCTAATCTGCTTGCAATGTTATGTGCAAAAATACTAATTTTTATTTTCTTGTTTGACGCCACAGTTTCCGTCCAACCCACAGGAATGGCAGTCTGTGGCCTCCCAATTCGACCAGCAGTGGGACTTTCCCAACTGCGGAGGGGCAATTGATGGGAAAAACGTCCACATTGTCCCACCACCCAACTCGGGGTCATACTATTTCAACTACAAAGGGTACAGTAGTATTGTGTTGTTGGCGGTGGTGTCAGTGACTTATGAGTTTCCATATCTGGACGTGCGGAAAAATGGCTGTATGTCGGATGGAGGAGTGATCGCCCAGACTGAATTTTACAGGCTTCTCCAGAATGGCAGCTTGGGGTTGCCACCTCCAGCGCATAATGTGGCGGGCCTTCCGTTTGTCTTTGTGGTGGATGAAGTCTTTGTGCTGGGGGAACATTTGATGAGGCCGTTCCCCATGAGAACCCTGACCCCGTGCCAGAAGGGTGGTGGAAAATGCCTTTGGCATAATGGCCAGCCGGTTCCGTCTTTTCCAAATAGCCATAAATATGGCCGAATACAAACTGAACTACATAATTTTAAGCTGCTGCATTTTACATAATTTTATGCGTAAAAATGCAGCCAACTATCTGGCCTCAGTTGTGATTGAGGCCGACTCACTGGCAGAAACAATGACTGCGCTTGAAGCTGGCCATCCTGGCTTGCCCCCCAAAGCGCTTGCGAAGTACGGCAAAGCTATCTGGAGTATTTCGTGGGTAGGGGGGTAATTGATTTGCCAGAGAATCTGTAAGCTCTTTCTAATAAATTTTATTGTGAAAAACTAAACTCATATTTCATTCATCTCCTAGGTTCTCCAATGGCCTTTTATTTTTAGCCATTTTCTTCAATAGTGCAAAGGCTTATTTGATACATGAGGTGACAATCTCTTCTTTAGCTAACTATTATGTTCTGTTGTGCTATGGGTCTGCTACACACACACACAGTGTTTTTGTTGTTAATGTATGTAATGCATTAATGATAAAAATAATCATCCTTTTAAACTCCATGAACTATTGCTTGTAGTCCCTAAAATTGTCTGATTTAGGCAAATTTAACAGCACAGTGGGGGTTATTTACTAAAGGCAAATCCACTTTGCACTACAAGTGCACTTGAAAGTGCACTGTAAGTACACTTGTAATGCAAAGTGGATTTGCCTTTAGTAAATACCCCCTATTGTCCCTGTAACTACACCAACTTACTTTAAAAAATGATATTGAGCATTGAAAGAAGAAGCCACACATTGTTGAGTATAAAACATTTTACTCCAAGCACATTCACGTGTGCGTTATAAAAGGGTTTTTTAACAAACCAACATCTTTTGTTTGACAGTAGATATAGCATTTATGGTGGCTAAACAGACATGTTTAAAACCATAACATACACATCCTCAACTCAGGAATTTACAAAGTTCAACTTTGATAAAGTGAAGGCCATATGAGACAGTGGGGTTGATTTACTAAACCTGGAGAGTGCAAAATTTGGTGCAGCTCTGCATAGAAGCCAATCAGCTTCCAGAGTTTTTTGTAAAAGCTTAATTGAAGAAGCTGAAGTTAGAAGCTGATTGGCTCCCATGCGCAGCTGCACCAGATTTTGCACTCTCCAGTTTTAGTAAATCAACCCCAGTATGTCAAAACTGTGTTGATTTTGCCTTCATCAGATGGGGTGATCTCACCCCTGTAAAAGCCAAATTTTGAAGATGCACACAAATTGGGACTCAAAATGTGAATTTCCCTCATAATCCCATGCCTAAAATGTGTATCTTTTTCCTACATCTATTTTTCGAAAGCCACAAAATACACAGTGTGTCAACATGTGCTATCTGCCACCATGGGATATCAAGGTACGCGTTTTGTGGATGCAACTCCTTCCTCGCAACTAAAGTAGGTGAGAGGAAGGGGTTGCACACCCAAAACATGTCCATTGATCCCCCATGATGTGAGCTAGCACATGTTGACACACTGGGCCTTATTTCATAAAGGACAATCCACTTTGCCCTACAAGTGCACTTTCAAGTGCACTTACATTGCACTTGTAGTGCAAAGTGGTTTGGCTTTTTTGAAAAAAGGCCCAGTGTGTCAACATGTGCTAGCTCCCATCATGGGGGATCAATGGACGTGTTTCAGGGGTGCAACACTTTCCTCTCACCTACTTTAGTTGCGAGGAAGAGGTTGCACCCACAAAACGTGTACATTGATATCCTATGCTGGGAGATAGCACATGTTGTTGATAGCACACTGTGTGCAGCTTCAAAATTTGGCTTTGCAATTACTTTAAAACTTTTAAAAAACAAAAAATAATAACGACAAAATTTACAGTTTTTTTGGTGGTTTTAGATTTTTGGCTAAAACATCAATGATGTTGGTCAGTCTTTTTTGAACATCAGTGATATTTTGCTTGACCTTCTCTAAATCCCAGTAGCCAATCCCCTGACGACGTCCTATAGTGACAAAACGCGTAGGGTGGGCCTGTGATACTGACGTCATCACGTTTTGCCTTTTTGGAGATAGATGGTATACCGAGCAGCAGGCAAAGAAAGCCCGAGCAGACGCGGCGACTTTGATTTATTGATACACAGCGTGTATATGAGCTTCATCTTGTAAGTGCAATCTTTTTATACCTCAATAAACTATCCTTTACATACTGCACTTTGGGCACTATTCTTTGTTTATGTCTCTGAGTGCCAAGGATTCAGCAGTTTGGGACGCCCACATAGGTTTTTGGGAGACCGAATTCCTAGAGCTCGGTGAGACCGCTGTTGTGGTCATTTTTGCGGGTAAGGAGACTACATGCTCACTTTGGGTGAAAAGCTTGCCTGGAGGAAGGGCCCCTTATCTTTCCATGGTTTTGTGTTTCCATCATACCTCTTCACCTGCATGGACTTCTTTTGTATGGTTTTTTGAACATTGTTCAATTTTTTTGAACATTGTTCAATTTATTTGGGACTTTATATATTCACTTTTTATTGTCACCAATTTTTTTGAATATGTTTTTTTTTCCACTGTTTGTTTTTTCATAGAACATTGATTTCATTCGCTTGAACAATTTTTTGTGAACTCACTTATATATTTTTCTTGGGATATTTTCTGGCAATGTAATATTGATGTTTGGATTATTTGCTACCTATAGAGTTTAACATTGCATGTATCAGTTTTTAAACCTATATGCATCATTGGTTTGCAGTCTCTCAAATTTAGGTATTGAGATCCTGCTTTACTTTTCCACACATTTTTCAGGATTTTCACCACTTCTGAATATTTGAAAGAAATTTTCAATTGTTTTATTTTCAAACATACACTGTTACTAGCGCTGCACCCACCCCATGTTTTTCACAGATTTGAGTTTTTGTATTTAGGACTTTTGGTGCCGGCAGCTTTTTTATTTGATTTATTTCAAATGTTTTATTTTAATTGTCATTAAGCGCAGAATTAACCGTTTGGTTTTCTTATTACTTCTCTAAATCCTGATTGCACACCATTATCTCACTGATGAAGTGAGTTTCTTCTTCCACAATATCAACATCACCTAAAAATAAAAAAACACACCATGTATTATAAATATGCAGGCATACATCTATTATCTGAAGCTATGGTCTCAGACACTGACCTGTTGTGGTCACCATTTTGACCACTTCCTGAACCTCTGCATCCACATCATCAGGTTGTGTGCTGAGTTCCCCTTCTTCAGGAGGTGTGGGGTTCGTGGTGTCCTCAGATGTCACAATTCTTTTCTCCCCTATGTGAATACAAAAAAGGTATGATTAGCAGACAGATATTTGAGGCGAGAAATAGTAATATAAAACATTGCTTGGAAGTGTCTTCCAATTGTCTGTTTTGGCAGACTTCCAAGCTGAAGACATGATTTTTTCCCTTTCCAAAGCAATACTTACCTGTTTTGTGCAAGTTTCACACATGGAGAGACCCCTAGTATCCACTTGAGCACCTGCGTGGGACACCATAAAAAGGTTGTTATGGTGTCCCACACTAGTGCTCCTGCGTCCAGATGTGTAAACAGCTACTGAGTGTCCTCTCCTTACATTGAATCAAGTTGGCATTTCATTATAGTTTTAAACACATCTAGACAACAATGTAATAAACTTCTTTTAATCCAAATAGGCAAGAACAAATGTAGTTAACCTGCATCTGCCAAAAACATTGTATTAGTGGTCGAACGAACAATGTTTAATACGAACGATTACTGTGCCCATTAGGGATGAGCTTTCTGTTCGGGTTGAACATGAGTTTGACTCGAACATTGGCTGTTCGCCCGTTCGTCGAAAACCAAACATTATGGGCCATTTGCGCCAAATTTGAGCGGCACGTAACAGCCCATAATGCACTGCGGGAGCACAGTGCATTGCTGTATGATGATTGACCAGAGCATGCAGCATGACCTGCATACTTTGGTCAATCACAGCGCCCTCAGCTAAGAGAGCCATAATTGGCCAAAGGCAGCGTGCCTTTGGCCAATCATGGCTCAGGGGGACTAAGTCCACGGCTCACACTATATAAGGCTGCCTGCACGTCGGCCTCGTGTAGTGTGTCATTGGCGTGGACGGAGAGAGAGTGTCATTTAGATTGAGCAGGCAGGCAGATTATTCAGTTAGCTGCAGTGTATTTAATATATATATATATATATATATATATATATATATATATATATATATATATATACAGACAGTCTTGTATATATAATATATATATATATATATATATATATATATATATATATATATATATATATATATATATATCCACTGTATCCAGTTTAGCTAGATCTGACTGTAGTCCGTTCTTGGTGTACTGTTTCTAATATACTTCAGGCAGGCAGGTGATTCAGTTAGCTGCAGTGTATTTAATATATATATATATATATATATATATACAGATAGTCTCGTATATCTATATCAACTGCATACAGTTTAGCTATGTCTCACTGCAGGCCGTTCCTGTTGTACTGTTTCTACTATACTTCAGGCAGGCAGGTGATTCAGTTAGCTGCAGTGTATTTAATATATATACAGATAGTCTCGTTTATATATCTACTGCATACAGTTTAGCTATATCTCACTGCAGGCCGTTCCTGGTATACTGTTTCTAATATACTTCTAGCAGGCAGGTGATTCAGTTAGCTGCAGTGTATTTAATATATATATACAGATAGTCTCCTATATATACAGGATCTCACAAAAGTGAGTACACCCCTCACATTTTTGTAAATATTTTATTATATCTTTTCATGTGACAACACTGAAGCTGAAGAAATGACACTTTGCTACAATGTAAAGTAGTGAGGGTACAGCTTGTTTTACAGTGTAAATTTGCTGTCCCCTCAAAAGAACTCAACACACATCCATTAATGTCTAAACCGCTGGCAACAAAAGTGAGTACACCCCTAAGTGAAAATGTCCAAATTGGGACCACAGTGTCAATATTTTGTGTGGCCACCATTATTTTCCAGCACTGCCTTAACCCTCTTGGGCATGGAGTTCACCAGAGCTTCACAGGTTGCCACTGGAGTCCTCCTCTTCTACTCCTCTATGACGACATCATGGAGCTGGTGGATGTTAGAGACCTTGTGCTCATCCACCTTCAATTTGAGTATGCGCCACAGATGCTTAATAGGGTTTAGGTCTGGAGACATGCTTGGCCAGTCCATCACCTTTACCCTCAGCTTCTTTAGCAAGGCAGTGGTCGTCTTGGAGGTGTGTTTGGGGTCATTATGTTGGAATACTGCCCTGCGGTCCAGTCTCCGAAGGGAGGGGATCATGCTCTGCTTCAGTATGTCACAGTACATGTTGGCATTCATGGTTCCGTCAATGAACTGTACCTCCCAGTACCAGCAGCACTCATGCAGCCCCAGACCATGACACTCCCACCAACATGCTTGACTGCAGGCAAGACACACTTGTCTTTGTACTCCTCACCTGGTTGCTGCCCCACACGCTTGACACCATCTAAACCAAATAAGTTTATCTTGGTCTCATTGGACCACAGGACATGGTTCCAGTAATCCATGTCCTTAGTCTGCCTGTGTTCAGCAAACTGTTTACGGGCTTTCTTGTGCATCATCTTTAGAAGAGGCTTCCTTCTGGGACAACAGCCATACAGACCAATTTGATGCAGTATGCGGCATATGGTCTGAGCACTGACAGACTGACCCCCCACCCCTTCAAACTCTGCGGCAATTCTGGCAGCACTCATACGTCTATTTCCCAAATACAACCTCTGCATATGACGCTGAGCATGTGCACTCAACTTCTTAGGTCGACCATGGCAAGGCCTGTTCTGAGTGGAACCTGTCCTGTTAAACCTCTGTATGGTCTTTGCCACCGTGCTGCACCTCAGTTTCAGGGTCTTGGCAATCTTCTTATAGCCTAGGCCATCTTTATGTAGAGCAACAATTCTTTTTTTCAGATCCTCAGAGAGTTCTTTGCCATGAGGTGCCATGTTGAACTTCCAGTGACCAGTATGAGAGAGTGAGAGCGATAACACCAAATTTAACACACCTGCCCCCATTCACACCTGAGATGGTGTAACACTATCGAGTCACATGACGCCTGGAAGGAAAAATAGGTAATTGGGCCCAATTTGGACATTTTCACTGTGTTCATTTACATTGGGTTTGTACTCACTTTTGTTGCCAGAGGTTTAGACATTAATGAATGTGTGTTGAGTTATTTTGAAGGGACAGCAAATTTACACTGTTATAAAAGCTGTACACTCACTACTTTACATTGTAGCAAAGTGTCATTTCTTCAGTGTTGTCACATGAAAAGATATAATAAAATATTTACAAAAATGTGAGGGGTGTACTCACTTTTGTGAGATACTGTATATATTCACTGCATACAGTTTAGCTATATCTCACTGCAGGCCGTTCCTGGTGTACTGTTTCTAGTATACTTCTGGCAGGCAGGTTATTTAGTTAGCTGCAGTGTATTTAATATATATATATACAACTCTTGTATATACAGTATATATCCACTGTATCAGGTTTAGCTATATCTGACTGCAGGCCGTTCCTGGTGTACTATTTCTAATATACTTCAGGCAGTGTACACAGTACACAGTGCTGTACACTCATAGTGCAGTTGCTCATACTTTTCTGGTGGTCAATACAGTACACCCATAGTTGTTATTACACTCCTGTTGGTGTACACAGTACCGTGCACCCCTAGTGCAGTTGCTACTACTTTCCTGGTGGTGTACACAATACATACAGTGCATCCATAGTTGTTATTAAACTTCCGTTTGTGTACACGGTACCGTGCACCCCTAGTGCAGTTGCTACTACTTTCCTGGTGGTGTACACAATACATACAGTGCACCCATAGTTGTTATTAAACTTCTGTTGGTGTACACAGTACCGTGCACCCCTAGTGCAGTTGCTACTACTTTCCTGGTGGTGTACACAATACATACAGTGCACCTATAGTTGTTATTAAATTTCTGTTGGTGTACACAGTACCGTGCACCCCTAGTGCAGTTGCTACTACTTTCCTGGTGGTGTACACAATACATACAGTGCACCCATAGTTGTTATTAAACTTCTGTTGGTGTACACAGTATGTGCACCCCTAGTGCAGTTGCTACTACTTTCCTGGTGGTATACACAATACATACAATGAACCCATAGTTGTTATTACACTTCTGTTGGTGTAAACAGTACCGTGCACCCCTAGTGCAGTTGCTACTACTTTCCTGGTGGTGTACACAATACATACAGTGTACCCATAGTTATTATTATACTTCTGTTGGTGTATACAGTACCATGCACCCCTAGTGCAGTTGCTACTACTTTCCTGGTGGTGTACACAATACATACAGTGTACCCATAGTTATTATTAAACTTCTGTTGGTGTACACAGTACCGTGCACCCCTAGTGCAGTTGCTACTACTTTCCTGGTGGTGTACACAATACATACAGTGTACCCATAGTTGTTATTATACTTCTGTTGGTGTACACAGTACTGTGCACCCCTAGTGCAGTTGCTACTACTTTCTTGGTGGTGTACACAGTACACAATACAGTGTAGTGTTTTTTTGCTAAACAACATTTATAGCATGTCCGGAAGGCCACCAAGAAGAGGCAGACACTCACAGGCCACTAAAAGAGGGCAAGCAGGCTCTGTGTCTATAGTCGACAGTGCTGGTCATGGACACGGTGCATCCTCAGCACATGGCCGTGGGGCACGCTTGTCCTTTTTTCCTGCAGCTGGCTGTGTTATTGAGCCATAACATGCAGAAGAGTTGGTGGAATGTATAACAAAGCCGTCCTCATCCTCTTCATCCTCTGTCACCCAGGCTCAGAGTAGTTTGTCTGCCAATGCAGCTGCCAAAGCAGCCTATCTCATCGGCTCCATGTCAACAGTCACTCCTTCCCTAGCCCCACCATCATGCACGGAGGATCTCCCTGAACTATTCAACCACTGTGTCGGGTACATGCTGCAGGAGGATGCACAGAGGTTTGAAGGCTCCGATGATGGTACCCAGGTTGAGGAAGGGAGTAACGTCAGCCTAGAGAGGGGGGGCGCCCAAGGAGGTCAAGAAACTGGCAGTCATGTTCCCCCAGCTGCAGCATACTGCCAAGTTTGCTCCAGTGACGAGGAGGTAGGGGATGATGAGGTCACTGACTCAACTTGGGTGCCTGATAGAAGAGAGGAGGAGGAGGCACATCTCCAACGAGGTAGGATGCCCTCCAGGGGGCAGCTTAAGGGCAGCCACCCTATTGCATCACACCGCAGAGGGAAGCAGGTGCAGGGCGCTGCTAACTCCCCACATATTTTGAAAAGTTATTTAGTGTGGGCCTTTTTTGACACGTGTGCAGCAGATCGCACCGTTGCTGTTTGCAACATATGTCTGAAGCGTATCAAACGTGGCCAAAACAGCAGCCCCTTGGGCACCACATGCTTGACCAGACATATGACGACCTCCCATGCAGTCCGTTGGCAACAGCACTTAAAAGACCCACATCAAAGAACAAGGCGGACCTCTCCTTGATCCTTATCAGTTGGGTTCTCCAACCCCATTATACCTCCAGTCCTCTCAGAAACCTACACTGAGAGGAATGAAGGTATAGCAATAGGTGTCCCAAGTACTTGCAGCCAATCTGCTATCAGTACACCTCCATCTGATTTTAGCAGGCAAATTTCCCTACCCCAGTTGCTAAATCGTCTAAAGAAATTTGGTCCCAGCTATCCACATGCTCAGCGTCTGAATGCTAGCTTCGCCAAATTGCTAGCACTGTAACTGCTGCCTTTTCAGCTGGTAGACTCTGCCCCCTTTCGTGAATTTGTGGAATGTGCAGTACCTCAGTGGCAGATTCCCAAACGCCATTTCTTTTCACGGAAGGCCATTCTGGCTCTCTACCAGCATGTGGAAGGCAATGTCTTGGCCTCGTTGGACAGGGTGGTCAGCAGTAAGGTGCATATTACTGGTGACTTATGGTCCAGCAGGCATGGACAGGGACATTACCTTTCTTTCACGACACACTGGGTAACTCTGCTGGCAGCTGGGAAGGATGCAGGACAGGGTTCAGTATTGTTGGAGCTTGTTCCACCACCACGCATCCAAAATGCTAGTGGTGATTCTACCACAGCTCTCTCCTCCACCCCTCCTCTTATTTTTCTATGACCTCTTCCTCTGCAGATTTCTCCTCTGAACCAGCATTGCTCCGTAGGCGTTCAAGGGGCTACGCAAGCACTCAGGCCATGCGGTGCTTGAGTTGGTCTGCTTAGGGGACAGGAGCCACACTGCCATGCCAGCTTCAGCCAGGAATGGTTGTATGCAACAATGGCACCAACCTCCTCTCCGCCCTCCGACAGGGACACTTGACCCATGTTCCCTGTTTGACTCACACCCTGAATTTGGTGGTGCAGTGGTTCTTGAGCAGGTACCCGGGCTTACAGGATCTCCTGAGGCAGGCCAGGAAAGTCTGTGGTCATTTCTGCCAGTCATATAATGCCAGTGCTCGGCTGGCTAACATTCAAAGAGAATGCAACCTGGCCAAGAACCGCCTCATTTGTGACATGCCCACTAGGTGGAACTCAACGTTGGCAATATTGCAGCGGCTGTACACGCAGCAGACGGTCATCAATGAGTACCTGTGTGAGTATGGCACCAGGACAGGGTCAGGGGAGCTTGGCTTTTTTTTCGCCAGTGGCTACTGATCAAGGATGCATGCACTGTCCTGTCACCATTTGAGGAGGCCACGAAAATGGTGAGCAGTGACAGTGCATGCATCAGTGATACTGTCCCTCTTGTCTTCCTGTTGGAGCACACGCTTCATGGAATAATAGATAGGGCACTTGAGGTAGAACAGCAGGAGGAAGAGGAGGACTTCCTTACCTCTCAAGGCCCCCTTTATCCAGATACTAGTATTCCTGCAGGCCCGCCGATCACACAGGAAGAAGAAGAGGAGGAGGGGGAGGAGGAGGATTGTGTCAGCATGGAGGTGGAGGATAACACTCAGCATTAGCAGCAGTCTTCAAGGGATCGTTTTCAGTCCCCAGAAACCCATGGAGTTGTAGGTGACTGGGAGGAGATGGTTGAGGATCATGTGCTCCTTAGTGACCCAGAGGACTCAGGATCGAATGCTTGATCCACGTTACAAGGGTAAGGTTGCAGAATTTATCCAGCCACAAAGGGAGCAAAGGATGAAACATCTTCAGGAGGCCTTGCAGAAAGGTTTGTGCAATGCGTTTCCAGAGCCCTGGAGTTTACAATTTCCTGGTGCTGGACAACGTGTTGCTGAAGCTTCCTTCAGTCACAGAAAGAGGAGAAGGTGGCCGGCTGACCGATGCCTTCAGGCAGTTCTTCAGTCCTCAGCACCCAGGTCTGATTGGTTCCAGCAACCATCGCCAGCGTCTGAATTCCAAGATCAGACTTGGAGACCTTTCCACCAGAACATCCACTGGGTTACTGGGTCTTTAGGATGGACCACTGGCCAGAGCTTGCTAAATATTCAATTGAGCTACCGGCCTGCCCTGCATCCAGCATTCTTTCTGAAAACACATTCAGTGCTGCTGGGGGCTTTGTAACCGATCACAGAGTGTGCCTGTCCACAGACTCTGTTGATCGGCTCACATTCATAAAAATGAATCAGTCTTGGATCACCAGCTACCAAGCACCTGATGCTGATGTAACCGTTTTATTTTTCTATGGATGTGGGATCCCTTGAAGACTGCATATGCTGAGTGACTATCCTATTATGCTGATTGACTATCCTATTCCTTCTCAATTTTCATAATGATAGCTTCTAAGAATATTTTAGGTTCAGGGCACCACCACCACTACCTAAGGCCCAATTTTTCTGCCCCTGTTTAACAGGGGCGCGTAATTACAATTTTTGAATAAATATTTAATAGCAGGGCTCGTTGATGCGCTCAACAAGAGTATCTGTGAGCGATTGCAGTGTTGTGGCACCACCACCACTACCTGAGGCCCAATTTTTCTGCTCCTGTTTAACAGGGGCGCGTAATTACAATTTAGATCTAATATTTCACAGCAGGGCCTGTTCCTGCGCTCAACAAAAGTATCTGTGAGGCTTTACAGTGTTGTGCCACCACCACCACCACCGTCTAAGGCCCAATTTTTCTGCCCCTGTATAACAAGGGCATGTAATTACAATTCTTTTAATAATATTTCACAGCAGGGCCCATTCCAGCGCCCACCAAGAGTAACTGTGAGGGCCTACAGCGTTCTGGTACAACCAACACCTAAGGCTCAATTTTCCGCAGAGTGTATAGGGCAGACCTTATACTATATACAGGCGGTCCCCTATTTTCAAACATCCGACTTACAAACGACTCCTACTTACAAATGGAGGGAAACAACAGGGAGTGAGAGGAAATCTACCCCTAGGAAGGGAAATTCTCTCCTGTAAGAGTTAATATGGGAAAAAGGTGTCTCCACTGCTTTATCGCCAATCCTTGTTTCCCTAATAACCCCAAATTTTCAAAATCCAATTGTCATTGGGACAGAAAGTGAGGTGATCTTCTGACCAGGGGCACAGACAGCAAAAAAAAGTTACAGGGGTGATAACCCTGCCCCATATTATCCAAAAAGCTTAAAAATAGATTTTTGGGCTGGAGCTACACTTAAAAAATGTACCTGTTCCAAATTACAAACAGATTTGTACTTAACTTAACAACAAACCTACAGTCCCTATCTTGTTTGAAACCCGGGGACCGCCTGTATACTGCTGTTAAGAGTATATAGGGCCTGGGGGCCCCACACCCCTCCGGGCTGCCGTCATATGACGTCTTTTCTTCCTGAGCCTCTAGGGGCCACGTCGCTAGGCATCCGTGCTCCCGATGCGCGTGCCCGGCGGCCACGATGTTCGCCAGGCACCCGCGATTTCCCGTGAACACAGCAGGACTGTAAACACACAGATCCATGTCCTGTCAGAGGAGAGACCGATGGTGTGTTCCCAGTACAGAGGAACACCGATCGGTTTCCTCCCCTTGTGAGTCCCCGCCCCCTACAGTTAGAATCACTCCCTAGGAAACATAATAAACCCCTCGATCACTCCCTAGTGTTAACCCCTTCCCTGCCAGTCACATTTACATAGTAATCAGTGCATTTTTTATAGCACTGATCGCTGTATAAATGTGAATGGTCCCAAAAGAGTGTCAAAAGTGTCCGAAGTGTCCGCCGCAATATCGCAGTCACGATAAAAATCGCAGATCACCGCCATTACTAGTAAAAAAAAAAAAAAATAACAATAAGGGAAATTCTCTCCTGTAATGCCGCGTACACACGGTCGGACTTTACAGCTACAAAAGTCCGACAGCCCGTCTGACAGACTTTCGACAGACTTTCGATGGACTTTTGGCGGACTTTCAACAGACTTTCTAACGACAGTACTTGCCTACACACGATCACACCAAAGTCCGATGGATTCGTACGTGATGACGTACACCGGACTAAAATAAGGAAGTTGATGGCCAGTAGCCAATAGCTGCCCTAGCGTAGGTTTTTGTCCATCAGACTAGCATACAGACGAGCGGATTTCTGGGTCCGGCGGAGTTACGACGTAAAGATTTGAAGCATGTTCCAAATCTAACGTCATATGACGTCTTTTCTTCCTGAGCCTCTAGAGGGCGCGAGCGCCACCGGCGGCGCAAGCCTGCCGCGTCGCTAGGCATCCGTGCTCCCGATGCGCGCGCCTGGCGGCCGCAATGTCCGCCGGGCACCCGTGTTTTTCCGTGAACACAGCAGGACCGTGGATCTGTGTGTGTAAACACACAGATCCACGTCCTGTCAGAGGAGAGACCGATGGTGTGTTCCCAGTACAGAGGAGCATCGATCGGTTTCCTCCCCTTGTGAGTCCCCGCCCCCTACAGTTAGAATCACTCCCTAGGAAACATAATAAATCCCTCGATCACTCCCTAGTGTTAACCCCTTCCCTGCCAGTCACATTTACACAGTAATCAGTGCATTTTTTATAGCACTGATCGCTGTATAAATGTGAATGGTCCCAAAAGAGTTTCAAAAGTGTCCGCCGCAATATCGCAGTCACGATAAAAATTGTAGATCGCCGCCATTACTAGTAAAAAAAAAAAAATAACAATAAAAATGCCATAAATGTATCCCCTATTTTGTAGACGCTATAACTTTTGCGCAAACCAATCAATATACGCTTATTGCGATTTTTTTTTTACCAAAAAGATGTAGAAGAATACATATCGGCCTAAACTGAGGAAAAAAATGTGTTTTTTTTTTTTTTTAAATGGGATATTTATTATAGCAAAAAGTAAAATTATCACTTTTTTTTGTTTATAGCGCAAAAAAAAAAAACACAGAGGTGATCAAATACCACCAAAAGAAAACTCTATTTGTGGGGAAAAAAATTATCAAAATTTCATATGGGTACAGTGTTGCATGACCGTGCAATTGTCATTCAAAATGTAACAGCGCTGAAAGCTGAAAATTGATCTGGGCAGGAAGGGGGTCAAATGCCCTGTATTGAAGTGGTTAAAGGAATATTTCATTTTTATTGTTTCACTTTAAGCATTATTAAAATCACTGCTCCCGAAAAATCGTTCGTTTTTAAAACTTTTAATTTTTTTGGGGGGGGGGGGGGCCTGGTGTGGCCGCTTGAACATACTGCTCGGCAGACAGCCAGCTCGCCGGAGCATTTAACGACCGTCCAGCACCCTATATAACAGCAAATATACCCTACATCAGGTCGGGCATCCCTCCGCTACATGACCCGAAAATGAAAGGACCGGAATCCAAAAAGAAGAGTGATGGATTTCCAGGCTACCAAAACCTAAACACATCCCCGCTCATTTGCCCAGGGATACCATAGCCCTCATTTTTTTCCTACCAAAGAGAAACTAATGGCGGCCTTTAGACATGCTGATCAACTACCAGATCACTTGCAGATGCTCTCGCTGTTCATTGACCTATCTGCGCACACCACGTAGCAACGCAGACAACTAGCCACCATAACGTAACCTCTGAGGAACCACCACATCTCATACCAATGGAGGTACCCGGCGAAACTCCTTGTCACAAAGGATGATCAATTTTACACGATCACTTCTCTAAAAGAGGGCATTCGCCTTTTACGAGATTGGCAAATCCTAGACCCAGATAATGTTGCCACAGACACACTGACTATCCTCACCGCAGAGCCCCTTCCACTAAACAAGGGCCTGGGTGAACTAAACTATGGCTAAGCAAACTTAGCTCCGGCAAGCTAGTATAATGCACAAGCTGATTACTTAGTTTTACAGTTGCAGTTGTCCCCCTGAAATTTGCGGACTATAACCCGCTCAGGTTCTGGCTAGAACCATACTTTTCTGGATTCCGGATTTCTGTCCCCGAGGGAACAGTTTGTTCTACACCCTCTTTCTTAATTACTTACCCCCTCACTAACTGTTTGTGATCTACCCAATTGCCTGACTCCAGCAGACGGTCATTACCCACTCCCCAGCTACATACCAGGATTTGAATCGTAAATCTGGACATTTGATATCCCCTCGAAGTACCTAATACACGCTAGACATATATTTTCTCCAAGCTCTTTCCTATTGAATAAGAAGTCTACTAACTACAAGATGCAGTTTAAAATCTCCTCACTGAACGTTAAAGGCCTGAACAGCCCAACTAAATGGCACATGACATGGAAAGAGTCACAATTGGCAAAACTCACCCAGGCGAGACTTGACTTTAGAGCAATCCTAACAAACCAACACCTTAAACAACTAAGAGCATCGAATGCTAACTTTTATCTCCATAGCAACAAAGCGGGTAGATTACTCGCAAACCAACTTAAAGATAAAACAGCCAAACAAAAACTACCCCACATATTCCACCCCAAAACAGGTCAAAAACTACTGAACCCACAGGATATAGCAGATGCCTTTAGTCTCTACTATAGCTCCCTATATAATCTCCAACACCAGGAAGGCACCCCCACAACCTACTTCAGAAACAGTAGAAAAATTCCTAAACTCAATCGACTTGCCCTGCCTCTCCTCAGAGGACAGGTCACTCCTTAACCAACCCTTTACACAAGCAGAGATTTTGAAAGTTATTCAAACACTCCCACATGACAAAGCACCCGTGCCCAACGTATTCTCCTCCGAATACTATCAACTGTTCCACAACACCCTAACTAAACATATGGAGGTGATGTTCAACGCTGCTGTGTCCAGAGCTTCCTTCCTGGCAGAAATGTTGACTGCAAATATTATTACCATACCAAAACCGGGGAAGGACTCTGCATATGTACAAAACTTCAGGCCTATTTCTCTCCTCAATGTCGACTTAAAGATACAGTGGGGACGGAAAGTATTCAGACCCCCTTAAATTTTTCACTCTTTGTTTTATTGCAGCTATTTGCCAAAATCATTTAAGTTCATATTTTTCCTCACTAATGTACACACAGCATCCCATTTTGACAGAAAAACACAGAATTGTTGACATTTTTGCAGATTTATTAAAAAAGAAAAACTGAAATATTACATGGTCCTAAGTATTCAGACCCTTTGCTCAGTATTTAGTAGAAACACCCTTTTGATCTAATACAGCCAAGACTCTTTTTGGAAAAGATGCAACAAGTTTTTCACACCTGGATTTGGGGATCCTCTGCCATTCCTCCTTGCAGATCCTCTCCAGTTCTGCCAGGTTGGATGGTAAACGTTGGTGGACAGCCATTTTTAGGTCTCTCCAGAGATGCTCAATTGGGTTTAAGTCAGGACTCTGGCTGGGCCATTCAAGAACAGTCACAGAGTTGTTGTGAAGCCACTCCTTTGTTATTTTAGCTGTGTGCTTAGGGTCATTGTCTTGTTGGAAGGTAAACCTTCAGTCCAGTCTGAGGTCCTGAGCACTCTGGAGAAGGTTTTCGTCCAGGATATTACTGTACTTGGCCACATTCATCTTTCCCTCGATTGCAACCAGTCGTCCTGTCCCTGCAGCTGAAAAACACCCCCACAGCATGATGCTGCCACCACCATGCTTCACTGTTGGGACTGTATTGGACAGGTGATGAGCAGTGCCTGGTTTTCTCCACACATACCGCTTAGAATTAAGGCCAAAAAGTTCTATCTTGGTCTCATCAGACCAAAGAATCTTATTTCTCACCATCTTGGAGTCCTTCAGGTGTTTTTTAGCAAACTCCATGCGGGCTTTCATGTGTCTTGCACTGAGGAGAGGCTTCCGTCGGTCCACTCTGCCATAAAGCCCCGACTGGTGGAGGGCTGCAGTGATGGTTGACTGTCTACAACTTTCTCCCATCTCCCGACTGCATCTCTGGAGCTCAGCCACAGTGATCTTTGAGTTCTTCTTTACCTCTCTCACCAAGGCTCTTCTCCCCCGATAACTCAGTTTGGTTGGACTGCCAGCTCTAGGAAGGGTTCTGGTCATCCCAAACGTCTTCCATTTAAGGATTATGGAGGCCACTGTGCTCTTAGGAACCTTAAGTGCAGCAGACATTTTTTGTAACTTTGGCTAGATCTGTGCCTTGCCACAATTCTGTCTCTGAGCTCTTCAGGCAGTTCCTTTGACCTCATGATTCTCATTTGCTCTGACATGCACTGTGAGCTGTAAGGTCTTATATAGACAGGTGTGTGGCTTTCCTAATCAAGTCCAATCAGTATAATCAAACATAGCTGGAGTCAAATGAAGGTGTAGAACCATCTCAAGGATGATCAGAAGAAATGGACAGCACCTGAGTTAAATATATGAGTGTCACAGCAAAGGGTCTGAATACTTAGGACCATGTGATATTTCAGTTTTTCTTTTTTAATAAATCTGTAAAAAAAGTCAACAATTCTGTGTTTTTCTGTCAATATGGGGTGCTGTGTGTACATTAATGAGGAAAAAATGAACTTAAATGATTTTAGCAAATGGCTGCAATATAACAAAGAGTGAAAAATTTAAGGGGGTTTGAATACTTTCCATCCCCACTGTATAAGCAAAACTCATCTCCACTAGGCTCCAATCCTACCTACCTACTTTTGTTAAACCAGACCAAATGGAACTTGTGCCAGGCCGCCAGGCCCCTGATGCCACTAGACGCATCATAAACCTCATACAGTACATCAGACAGAATCCTCTCGAAGGCCTTTTCTGCTGTTAACATTGGACGCAGAGAAGGCCTTCGACAGGGTCCACTGGGGATACTTATTCAGAGTATTGGAAAAGTTTGGCATACAAGGTGAATTATTTTCAGCCATCACCGCTCTATATACGGTCCCATCTACTTATGTATACTCAGAAGGTCTGTTCTCAAAAAACTTTACAATTTCAAATGGAAGGAGACAGGGCTGCCCCCTGTCTCCGCTCATTTTTGCTTTGGTGATAGAACCCCTAGCAGAGAAAATTAGGTCCCATAGTGTCATCAAAGGGATACAGGTAGGGGGAGAACATTATCCTATAACGCTTTTTGCGGATGACATTATTCTGACATTAGATGACCCTGCTAGATCATTGCCAGCCGTACACCAGATCCTCAACGAGTTCAATCTAGTCTCCCTCTATAAAGTCAATGAAATAAAATCTAGCATATTGGGTATTAACATTAACCATGAACCCTGAAAAATCCCTTACAATCCCAATTCTCATACCCATGGGCCTCCAACACACTATCCTACCTGGGTATCCCTTTAACTTCTCCTCTCTCTAACCTATACAAGGAGAACTTTGCCCCACTTCTGGTAGAGTTTCAAAAAGACACTGTTAAAATGAGCAAACTTTACCTATTGTGGGCAGGTAGATTGGGAGCATTTAAAATGTTCATTCTCCCCAAAATTTTATATTTCTTTAGAACATTACCAATCCAAATCCCATCTGCCTTTTTAAAAAATATCCAGAAAACTATTTCTACATTTCTGTGGAATAAAGGCAAGTCCAGATGTAGTCACGACACCCTTCGGAAACATAGGAAAGCAGGAGGCATGGGAGTACCAGATCTGCAGGACTACTACACGACCACATTATTAGACCAACTGAGGTTCTGGTTTACTTCTCCAAACTGTAAATCATGGTGCACCATAGAACACTCAGTAGTGACACTGGGCAACCTGCAGTTGTTTCTACTAGCAAACGCCATGTCCCCTAATCTCAGTACTGGCTTGAACCATCCCACTATATCAGCCTCCATACTAGCTTGGAGGCATTTCCAACAACATGGTAATCAAACAACCAAACAAACAAAGTTCCCACTTAACATAGGAACACTTAGATTCATCAACCCCAGTATAGCAACTCTCAAGTGGGAAGCAAGAGGGATCGGAGAAATCTCATCTATACTTGAGGAAGGCAAATTTATTTCATATGAGGAACTAGCTTCTAAATACTCCCTACCAAAAGGAGAGTTCCTCACATACGCCCAACTAAAATCCACCTTAACACCCAAGCTAAACTTGGAAATAAAGATTTCCCAGGATGCCTGGAATTTCTGGACATCTCCAAATCGCACAAAGAAGGGAATATCACTATTTTACAACTGCTTGCATGATAAACTCACCTTTAATGTATCCAAGCCCCTGATCAAATGGGCCACAGTGAAGTGGCAACGATGGTCAGTTTATATGGCCATAGTTATGTGTGTAGTAAGACTGATTTAGAATTTCAGCTAAGAATCATATTTCTTGTATTTCATCCTGAAACTATTTATGACAGGTTGAGATTAAAGACACTGGACTTACTCACCCCCCCCCCCCATACAGAAACCTGCTGAGTTGCTCTTTGTGCAAGAGCATACTGCAGAGAAACAAAAGTTTTGTATAAAGTTAAAAATATATATGGTTTGCAGAACTTGTCTGGGTTAGGATGCATAGGTTGATTTTTAAAAGGTTAGAATGTTTTGTATAACGGAAGTGTACCGCCTGTTCGCTTGTGACGCAATATTCTGAAAATTATATGTACACTGTATTAGCTGTATTAGACACTCTTGACATGTAGACACTAGTCGAGTCAGGAGTGTCCATTCTTTTTGGCCAGAAAGATGGAATAAATCTCCCATACCAGAGTTCTTTGTCCAACGTCATTTACCGATATTCTGCTACTTTATTTGGTGCATTTGGCTGTGAGGGGGGAATATCGGTGTGACCTGTTGAGGCAGCTGGCACTGTTTTCCACCAGACCTACAAGAAGTGGTCCGAGAGGCCAGCCCTGTGGGCTATATCGTAGTCTCAAAAGGCGCCTTCTAGAACTGTTATCTAGGAGACTGTGCTGTGTCCCATTTAATGGCCTGCTGTGGACGACCTTGGTAGCATCAAAAGGACCTGGGAATCTGAGAAATAGATAGCTGGAGCTCCAACGGGAACAGGTGAGAGTCTTTTTACTTTTGTTTTTGGATAACAGTCAGACAGCCAGCCAGCCTCTCGACGGATCGAGAGAAGGGAAGCCTGATCACCTTCCGAGAGAGACGTCCGTTCAGATGATTGTGCATCTTTCGGACGAATCCTCAGTCAGTCAGTAATTTTTGGGTGGGAGTGTCTGGTATGATTGATGTGTGTATGAGACATCACTTTGTGGTGAGGTGACAGTTGTCCTCTTCTAAGTGCGTTTTCTGGCCGGGAGACCGCGCCCAGGCCACTGACCGAGGGAAGCATTGTCTATTGTTCCTACTTGTGTCGAGGATTCAGACCCCTTACTGAATTCTCATCATTTACCCTACCCTCTGTGTCTGTCTTGGTGTCTTTTAGGTTACAAGAATGGGTGGGAAACATAGTGTTGAATCTCCCCTACAATCCATGATCTCCAACTTTAGGAAGGGATTTTCTAAAAACTGCAATTAAAAACTTAGTCCTGAGAAATTGATAACATTGTGTGAGAAAGATTGGCCCCGCTATGGATCGCGGTGGCCCCCACAGGAAACCATTGACCGATTATTTGAGAATATTATGTCAGACTCACAGAAACATGACCAAGACACACCTTCCAGGAGGACTGTTCGTTCGGATGATTGTGCATCCCTTGAATAAATCCTCAGCCAGTCAGTTAGGAGGAATATCCGTCCGGATGATTGTGCATCTCTTGGATAAATCCTCAGCCAGTCAGTTAGGAGGAATATCCGTCCGGATGATTGTGCATCTCTCGGATAAATCCTCAGCCAGTCAGTTAGGAGGAATATCCGTCCGGATGATTGTGCATCTCTCGGATAAATCCTCAGCCAGTCAGTCAGGAGGAATGTTCGTCCAGATGATTGTGCATCTTTCGGACAAATCCTCAGTCAGTCAGTCAGTCAGTCAGCTAGGAGAAAACGTCCGTCTGGATGATTGTGCATCCTTTAGACAAATGGGAGATAAAGAGCTGCAGTAGATAGGGGCCACAAAAAGAGGAACGGTGTAGAATTATGGTTATGACAAGAGTAGTACCACTGACAAAACAAACAAAACACATATATTCTCAACCCGAAGAGACAGATCAGCCTCCCCCGTATGTAGATGAACGGACCTCAGATAGAGACAGGTCAGAGCCATGTCCAAATGCCCCATCCAGTAAACAAGGGGACTCAAGTTGTTGTCCACCAACATCAGATTCAGCAAGTTTGTCAATGCCAAATCTCAGTAAATATACTCCGAACCGTAACACTCTGGGTATAGGCAGGACAGAAATAGGGAACTCAGTAGTAGTCAATGGGCTCCCCAATCAAGTATCCACTTCCACTCCGAGAAATCCTGATGCAAACAGCCGGACCCTTGCCCCGTCTTTCAACATACCTCTGCAAATGCCCCTAAGAAAACAGGCAGTGGGGGAACATCGGACTCTAATTTACACCCCTTTTTACCACAACAGATTTACGGAACTGGAAGATTCATAACCCTGCCTACTCTGAGAAGCCCCAAGCCATGACAGATTTGCTCTGGTCAATAACTCAGACCTATAACCCCACTTGATCGGACTGCCAGCAACTTTTATTGACCCTTTTTAATACTGAGGAGAGACACAGAATTAACCAAGCAGTGCAGAAGTATAAAGTCAAAAGACCCTTCCTATTAGAAAGACTTTGTAGTTTTGGGGGGGCATCAAGTCCAACATCAGTTCCTGTACATGCCGGATTGCCCTATTCCCTTGCTGAGCAGAGACTTACTTGCTAAACTCAGAGCACACATATACTTCCAATCTGACGGACAGGCTATCCTAAAAATTGCCCCATCCCTTTGAAGCCCGCATACTGCAAGACATCCTGGGACTGTGGGCAGAAGACAACCCATCAGGATTAGCCAGACACATTCCCCCAATCCTTACTGAATTAAAATCAGGAGCCACTCCAGTCAGCCTGAAACAGTACCCAGTCCCTTGAAAAGCCCTAGTAGGAATACAAAAGTACTTAAACAAATTCCTACACTATGAAATTCTAAAACCCTGTCAGTCTCCCTGGAATACACATCTACTCCCAGTACAGAAACCCGGAACAGCTCACTGTCGTCCTGTTCAAGACCTCAGAGTGGTCAGTCAGGCTGTAATGACCATTTACCTAGCGGTCCCGAACCCATACAACCTATTGGGATTAATACCAGGGGAGGCCACCTATTTCACAGTTCTGGATTTGAAAGATGCCTTCTTCTGTCTCAGAGTGGCAGAACAATCCCAGCGCATTTTTGCTTTCCAATGGGAGGACCCAGAGACTGGGGGTAAGGGACAACTGACATGGGCATGTTTACCCAAGGGATTCAAAAACTCCCCAACACTATTTGGAACAGCCCTGACCCAAAACCTGAAATCCTTCAAGTCTGATCCTGAGAATAGAGTCCTCCTCCAGTATGTGGATGACCTATCGATTGCCGCCAAAAATAGAGAAGAGTGCCTTCAAGCTACTAATGAACTGTTACAATCACTGTGGGAGGCAGGTTATAAGGTGTCCCGGAGAAAGGCGCAATTGTGCCAAGAGACTGTAAAGTACCTGGGATTCAGAGTATCACAAGGACAGAGACAATTGGGAGAAGGCAGGAAAGAAGCTGTTTGTCAGATTCCCACCCCGACTACCGGACGGCAAATACGTGAATTCCTGGGGGTGGCAGGATTCTGCCGAATCTGGATACCGGACTTTGCCACAAAAGCCAGACCCTTCTATGAATCCACAAAGGGGGGAGAAGAGGAACCCTTTCAATGGGCAGAACAACAAAACAGAGCATTCCAAGACATTAAGGTCTCCCTAATGCAGGCTCCTGCGCTAGGCTTGCCAGATAGCCAAAAAGTCCTCTATTTGTATGTCAGTGAAAAACAAGGAATAGTAGTAGGAGTCCTGACACAATACTCGGGGTCTTGGCAGCGCCCTGTAGCATACCTTTAAAAACAACTGGATACTGTAGCTCAGGGATGGTCATCCTGCCTGCGGGCCATTGCAGCAACAGCCCTC
This sequence comes from Aquarana catesbeiana, assembly GCF_042186555.1. Classification (NCBI taxonomy): domain Eukaryota; kingdom Metazoa; phylum Chordata; class Amphibia; order Anura; family Ranidae; genus Aquarana; species Aquarana catesbeiana. Next base: position 109,806,677 of record NC_133334.1, read on the forward strand.
CTTGTGGCCGAAGCTGACAAGTTGTCATTAGGTCAGGAGACTTATGTCCGAGTCCCACACCAAATACAGACATTAATGGATTACAAGGGAAATCAGTGGTTTACTAACAGTCGAATGGTTAAATATCAAGCTATGCTGTGTGAAAATCCTCGTATACACTTAGAGACTGTAAACACTTTAAACCCAGCCACTCTGCTCCCCACCTCACAAGAACCCCTAACTCATGACTGTCTCCAGGTAATGGATATGCAAGCCGACCAGACTTGAAAGATAGCCCCTTGAAAAATCCAAACTTTGAGTACTTTATTGACGAAAGCAGTTTTGTAAAAGATTTTTATCTCCAGATATGGAATCCCCTTCACCATAGGCTCAGACAATGGCCCTGCTTTTGTCCACAAGTGCTTCCAGGAATTAGCAACAGCACTTAAGATTACTTGGAAACTACACACTGCATATAGGCCCCAAAGCTCTGGAAAAGTTGAACGAATGAACCGTACGCTCAAGTCACAACTGGCCAAGCTCTGTCAGGAAACCCAAATGAAATGGACCTTGATGTTGCCCATTGCTTTACTGAGAATTCGGAGTACCCCAACAAAGAGGACAAATCTGTCCCCTTTAAGGTACTGTATGGTAGGCCCCCACCCATCATTAGAGGGATAAGAGGAGATTTGCAGCAGATAGGAGGGGTAGTTTACCGTGAACTGATACAGAGACTTGGGGAGAGTAAGCAAGACATAGGGAAATGGGTTCAAGAGAAACTTCCCATAAGTTTGTCGAACCCAGTACACCCCTTTAAAACCAGGAGATACAGTGTGGGTAAAGGAGTGGAACTTAACCCCACTAGGGCCAAAATGGAGCGGTCCTTACACTGTTCTGCTATCTACCCCAACAGCCATTAAGGTAGCTGAGGTGACACCCTGGATACACCACTCCAGGGTAAAAGGAGCTGCTGACCTCACAGACTCCTGGCACAGTACAATAGATCCCCAAGAGCCAAGTGTTACTATCCCAGTGTTTTATAAGTTAATGAGAGACCTGACTGGAGCTGACAATGGGGAATAGTCTCGGTAGAAGAATGTTTTGTGCCTGCTAGTGAGGCCACCATAAAGAAGAAAAAAACAAAACAAAACTGTATGTTATCTAGTGATGCTTAATCTCGCTCATATTAATCGCTATGATTATGATCAAAGGGGGGAATGAAGTAGCAACGAGTAGCAACGAGCAACGAATCAGTAGTAAGACTGATTTAGAATTTCAGCTAAGAATCATATTTCTTGTATTTCATCCTGAAACTATTTATGACAGGTTGTGGTTAAAGACACTGGACTTACTCACTCCCCCCCATACAGAAACCTTCTGAGTTCCTCTTTGTGCAAGAGCATACTGCAGAGAAACGAAAGTTTTGTATAAAGTTAAAAATATATATGGTTTGCAGAACTTGTCTGGGTTAGGATGCATAGGTTGATTTTTAAAAGGTTAGAATGTTTTGTATAACGGAAGTGTACCGCCTGTTCGCTTGTGACGCAATATGCTGAAAATTATATGTACACTGTATTAGCTGTATTAGACACTCTTGACATGTAGACACTAGTCGGGTCAGGAGTGTCCATTCTTTTTGGCCAGAAAGATGGAATAAATCTCCCATACCAGAGTTCTTTGTCCAACGTCATTTACCGATATTCTGCTACTTTAATAGAATTGAATGTTGATATCCCTTTCTGAAACAATTAATGGCTTACAAACTAGGTGGCTTAACTAACTTCTATGAGCAATGGTCTCCCTGGAGAGAACTCTACAACTAGACATAGCTTAAACCCCTCACAATCCCCTGCTGAAAATCACACAAATCAGGAGTCCTGATATAAAGCCGTGACATAAGGTAATTGGGTAACCTACCATTTCCCCCTCCCCCTTATCCCACTCCTCCCAGTTTTTTTCTTTTCTTTTATACGGTTCAACATATATTGTTTTATGTATTATTGATTCAAAAGCATATGTGGTAATTCTTCAGATTGACACCCACAGAATGATTTAACTCTTTGTTTATGCTATGTTTATTCATACCAAATAGTGCTAAGTTCTTTGACACGTGTGTCCCAACTCATACATATGCATTTAATCTCCTTTGTAACACTGTTACTAAACTTTACTATGTTAAGCAATACTCTTTTAAAACCAAATAAAAAAGATTTGAAATAAAAGGTTTTTTATTTGCATTGATACATGTCCCCTGGGGCAGGACCCGGGTCCCCAAACACTTTTTATGACAATAACTTTCATATTAGCCTTTAAAATTAGCACTTTTGATTTTTCATGTTCGAGTCCCATAGACTTTAATGGGGTTCGCGTGTTCGCACAAATTTTTGGTCTGTTCGCATGTTCTGCCGCAAACCGAACCAGGGGTTGTTTGGCTCATCCCTAGTGCCCATGAACCTCAAACTTGGCATTTTAAACTGTACAACAGTAAAGAAAAGCATATATACCAGCACAAAAGTAATAATAATAATAGGAACACAGAACAAATACTTACTTTTTTGCAGCACTTTTCTGATCCTTCTATACTGATCCAGCTCTCTCAATTTCAGGTCTGACCAGCGTTTCCTCAATTGCTCCTTTGATCGTTGTACCCCAAAAGTCCTGTGCAGACTTCTCACAACTTTAGTCATGATCTTGGCCTTTCTCACATTTGGGTTTCTGTACGGTCCATACTTCCCATCATAGTCTGCCCTCTTCAAGATGTCCACCATCTCCACCATCTCTTCAAAGGACATATTTGCGGCCTTATATCTCCTCCTGGATGTGGAACTGCCTTGCTCCGGGTTTTCCTCATCATTGCTGCTCTCAGCACACACCTGCTCCACCATGTGCTCTCCCACTGCCCCGAAAGAGAAGAGGCGGGGAATACACTAGAAAGAAGGACAAGAGTGGAGTTTGACGCATGCACAGTATATATAAAGCATAACTCGCAGGCGTTGTACATACGATCTGTGACTGGAGGACGGAGGATCGTAAGCACCGATGGTGCAAACGAAGGTACAATTGTAACTTGGGGCATCAGTGGTTAGTGGCCTATACTGCTTATAGATTGAGGCCTATATTGGGACAAGATTAGGAGAGTTTAGCCTGACATTAGGGTTTGTCTTGTGTTGTGTCTTTCAGCTAAAATGGTGGATAAATTCACTGACCCGGACTTCCTGCCTAAATTCCTAGACATGTACAGGGAGAAGCCATGTCTCTGGCAAGTCCAAAACAAGGACTACTCCAACAAGCAAAAGAGGAAGGCAGCGCTGTATAAACTTTTGGAATTGGTGAAGCCTGTGTATCCCACGGCAGACATCAACTATTTGAAGGCCAAATTTGGTAGCCTGAGGAGCACATATTGAAAAAAAGAATAAATCGCGCTACCCTAAAAAATATTGGTGAATATGGCACACATGCGTATACAAAAAATGCGTGATAGATATGGCATGTGTATGGAAACCAAAGCCAGTAGTGAACAAAAAAATTAATATATCATGAAAAAGATCATGAAAAATAATAAAAATGTTATTTGTAATTAACGTATGCAATAACAGATGACCAATGCTCGATGAACTAACAATGTCCAATGATCAGTGAACAGGTGAACAAATTACTACAATGAACACCAGTGAATGATAAAATGAAGTAGATTAAAGTCCATCAAAATATGAAAAAATTATGTAAAGAAATTGGTGAAACGATGAATGTCTTCAAATAATGTGAAATCCACCACCATAAGTCAACAGGAGTGCGCCCTTACCGGAATACCATGATCCCCCATTACAGAGGATCAGGGAAGGCATGTGTTGTGTTATACACCGGCTCCATGGAACAGCAGGCAGACACCAGATAGTAGGAAGTCACTTGCAGCGGCTCGGATCAGTGGGGAAAAGTCGTGGTACATAGGAGGGAATAAATGCTCCAATAGTGTAAAACCAACGATTGTTTATTAAAAAAAAGGGATAAAACACTTACAAGAAATAGATGTAAAAAGATCAGAACGTCTGTTGCACCGGCCGGAGCACAAATCAGGAGCACATATAATAGGGAGCGCAAGAGGGTCCAGGATTACATGAGATCTGGAGCAGCAGCAGATGACGTATATGTACCCAGGCTGTGGTACTATGACAGATTGCGTTTTTTGTCAGACCAGACGGAACCCAGGCCATCACTATCTACACTTCCTTCAACACTTCCTTCCACATCAGCTAAGGCTCCTGAAGTCCAACCTGGGCCTTCCACCCAGAAAGAAGGTGTGGAGGAGCCCAGCTTGAGCCAGGTATAGCATTGTTGAACATATTTCTTGTCAAAAATTGAATGATGTTAACTAGATGTTATTGATCACTAATTTCAGATTTAACAAAGTGTTTTACATATCAATAGACAGTAGTAGCCAAAAATGATTGGGACAAGAATGAAAAATGCTGGGGTCAGAATGATAGTCTTTTCTATTTGTTAACATTCAATTTGCAACAGTCATGAGCTCTAAATTGTCTGTGATTGATGACCAAAAAACTAAAACTATGTACCATTTTCATACACAGAAACGTCTCAGCCAGGAGGTGGCCGTGGCAAGCAGCCTGACGGAATCCCAGGTTCCTCTCCTCCGCCCTCCAACCAAAAGAACCAGGAAGGCGAGGAACCTGGAGTCAGCGACTATTTTCCTTCGCCAGGCTACTGCGGCACTTAACATGACCCCTGGTGTCCACATGGTATTTGGCTGTGTGACAGCAAGCAAGCTCGAACACATGGAGGAGGGCCAACGCACAATCTGTGAGGAGATCATTTTGAAGGCCCTAAATAAGGGGACGAGGGGCGAACTCACAAATAAGACCCACCTCTGTGAGTTGGACCATAATCCTCCACCACCTCCAGCAACACCACCAACACCACAGCCACCCAACCCACCACAGCAGCATGGAAGGAAGTGTTGAGAGTGATGGCCCATTAAATGTACTCCTCAGGTTACCAATTTTTACCAAATAATTGATGTCTGCCCTGAGGTACAAAGGCTTCACCAATTCCAACTGTTTCTCCGGTGTTGCCTTCCTCTTTTTTTTGTTATGACCCCTATTAATTTTCTAATTTTTGTTTTGACAAATACTTGGCTAAGTGTTTTACTTCAAAAAGGACAGTTTGTGAGTAGACAGGTACATTTCAAAAATACAAATTGTCAAATTAACAAGGAACACCAACATAGTTGTATCTTGGAGGTTAAAAAATACAAGATAATAATGGTTTTGTGGTAACTTGACACACAAACCAACAAAAAAAATTTTTGGAGATTACTAGAAAAAAAATATGGAGATCACTAGAAAAAAAAAAATAGAGAGATCCCTAGAAAAAAAGATTATTCTGGTGATCGCTCGGCTGTTATACCGGAGGGGCGGGAGGGGACATCCCCCCCTCCCGCCGCCTCCCGCCGCTCTTACCGGGCCTCCCGTGCGATCGGGAAGCCCGGGGTCCATTAGCATTATAAAGAAGAAGAGAATGCGCTGCATTTAGAGATTTCAAAATTTGCCGTGTGACAAATGTGCTATCTCCATTACGAACGCTAGTTTTACAAGACCGATCGCTTCCGGCTCGTACTTGATTCCGAGGATGCATGAACTTTTGTGCGCGGCCTTGTGTACACATGATCAGACTTTCCGACAACAAAGTTTTGCTGGCGGAAAATTTGAGAACCTGCTAGCAAACATTTATTGGCGGAAAGTCGATGGAGCATACACACGGTCATACAACAAGCTCACATTAAAGCTGCACGATTCTGGCCAAAATGAGAATCACAATTTTTTTGCTTAGAATAAAGATCACGATTCTCTCATGATTCTCGCGATGTAAAATCTTTCACATTATACAAAAAAAATTTGGGCTAACTTTACTGGTTAGTTTTTTTTTTTTAAATTGATTAAGGTAATTTTTTCCAAAAAAATTGCATTTGAAAGACCACTGTGCAAATACAGTGTGACATAAAATATTGCAACAACCACCATTTTATTCTCTAGGGTCTCTACTAAATATATAATATAAATAAATAAATATATATATATATATATATATATATATATATATATATATATATATATATATATATATATAAAATGTTTGGGGGTTCTAAGTAATGTCTAGCAATTTCTAGCACAAAAAAATGATTTTAACTTGTAAACAACAACTGTCAGAAAAAGGTTTAGTTTTTCAGTGGTTAAACGTTCCTAATTTACATACAGAAGTCTATTCCTTTGATGTAAAAGACAAATTGATACAATGTTTAGACTTAACATTCCACTGATAGACTCACATCCAACATTTGTTGTCGGAAAATCCGACCGTGTGTACACAGTTTAAGAAGAGAAAGAGGGACTCCTTTTAGTACAGTGTATGTAGGCACAAAAACACATACCCCCGCCACAACCCCAGTTATGCCAACAATGAAGAATTAATGAGCAAAATAGGACTGATTAAACCCATAAGTGTTTTTTTAACCACTACTTTACTTTAAAATGGCCTTTCAAACTAACAATTGCAGTAATTTAAAGGTGGAATTAGAGGTTTATTACAATAAAACATTTCTGGTAGTTAAAACAGTAGGACATTTAAATAAACGTCTCTAACTGAGACTGAAAAGAGTGATAAGTGGGAGGGAAAAGGGGTTAGAGAGATTTGCTTCCAAACAAGGGAAAGAGGGACAGTGGGAAGCTTTGGTCTAAGTGTGGTCACATGGGAGATACTCAAGTCTGTGCAAGGTTTGACTTTCTCAGAAAAGGACTTCAGATGGTTATAGCACTAATTTAAAGTGGATGTAAACCCTCTCTTATACCCAGTGAAGTGAACAGCCTCAGATGATACACAGGGATAAAACAAATCTCCCTACATAAGTTTTACATGAATATCTGCTGTCTTCAGCTTGCTATATTCTTTAGAATTCTTACATTGTGTTAGAATTTTCACTTCCTCATTCAGCAGTAGCAGTGAAGTCTGGGCTTACACTGTGTGATAGCTGACTCCACATAGGCAGAAGAACAAAGGTACTTTCAGAGCTGTGCTGTGACAAGACAAGCTATCTGCTAATCTATTTATAGCACCCTCTCCGACACAGATTTCAGGCTGGTTTTATCTCCCGTCTCTGAGAACTTGTCGGAAGTTATCATGCTAATAACAGAGGAACGAAACAGCAGAAACATACGGGAGTAAGGGCTTTGGAGAGAGATAAGTATTGTAAACACTACATATAGTGAAATGTATAAAAAGTGTATAAAAAAGAAAAAATTACACGGACAGTACATTTGTAGCTACATCCAAGTGTATATCCAAGTTCTAATAAGGTTTGTAACAGACCAGGTCTTACTTGTCTTGGGATAATATTTACTAAAAAAGGAAGAAATGTAGACCATAGAGAGATTCTAATATAAAGAGAATCTGGGAAAGTAAAGAGGGGAGAGGTTGGGGAGTGGGAAGTGGGATTTGGTTGGGGGAAGCTCTCAGTGGCTAGGCAGCGTAGAAATGATAAAGAAAACATGTACTGTATAGTAAAGTAGAAGAACATGGCGGTCAAAGTCTGCAAGTAAAAAAAATAGGTGACTCATGAATCTGAGACCTTTTGGAACCTTGCCATTATGCCTTGCAACTTGGAGGAAGAAGGAAGGGAAACGCCACTAAGTGCAGTATCACAGGGGGGAACTTTTAATAAAAGGATTAAAAACACTTACAGGATAAAGGAAATATTTTGCCTTCTACATATGTAGATATCAGCCTTGGAACCTCTGTCCTGCAGGTACTGCCGGGATCTGGTCCATGGTTAGTAAATATTGTGGAATTTGATAACAGGCTCAGTGATAGAGGTAGGAGGATTCTGTCCCAATCGGCTCTTCGGTATAGCGCCATCCTCAGGGATAATTCATCCAGTTGCAGGCTGCATAGACATCCTGTGGCCACCAGGAAGTGAAACTAGCCAGGAACGCGGGCAGAAATGACGTCACCGGATGGGCAGGGGTATTCAGGAAGAGACTGAATACAATAGAGGCTACACGCTCGGAGCTCACTGCTCCTTCAAAGGCCTCTGAAAGCCTTTCTTCTTCCTTCTTGTACTCTACAGAGCTGGCTATACTCTGAGGACTAGGGATGAGCCGAACACCCCCCCGGTTCGGTTCGCACCAGAACCTGCGAACGGACCGAAAATTTGCACGAACGTTAGAACCCCATTGATGTCTATGGGACTCGAATGTTCAAAATCAAAAGTGCTAATTTTAAAGGCTAATTTGCATGGTATTGTCCTAAAAAGGGTTTGGGGACCCGGGTCCTGCCCCAGGGGACATATATCAATGCAAAAAAAGTTTTAAAAATGTCAGTTTTTTCGGAAACAGTGATTTTAATGATGCTTAAAGTAAAAAAAAAAAAAAAAGTGAAATATTCCTTTAAATATCGTACTTGGGGGTGTCTATAGTATGCCTGTAAAGTGGCGCGTCTTTCCCATGCTTTTTAAAGGAATAAAAGTAATTTAAAACTGCTTGCGGTTTTAATGTAATGTCGGGTCCTGGCAATATGGATGAAAATCAGTGAGACAAACGGCATAGGTACCCCCAAGTCCATTACCAGGCCCTTTGGGTCTTGTATGGATATTAAGGGGAACCCCGCACCCAAATTAAAAAAAGGAAAGGTGTGGGGCCACCAGGCCCTATATACTCTGAACAGCAGTATACAGGCGGTGCAAACAAGACAGGGACTGTAGGTTTGTTGTTAAGTAGAATCTGTTTGTAATTTTGAACTGGTACATTTTTAACGTGTTTAGCTCCAGCCAAAAAATCTATTTTAAGCTTAGGGAAAACATAGGGAAGGGTTATCACCCCTGTGACATTTGTTTTGCTGTCTGTGCTCCTCTTCAGAAGATTTTACCTAACTTTTTGTCCCAATGACAAATGTTTTTTGAAAATTTGGGGTTTTTAGTGAAACAAGGATTGGTGATAAAGCATCAGTGGAAAAGAGAAACGTTTTTCCCATATTAACTCTTACAGGAGAGAATTTCCCTTCCTAGGGGTAGATTTCATCTCACTTCCTGTTGTCTCCTTCCGTTTGCAAGTAGGAGTCGTTTGTAAGTTGGATGTTTGAAAGTAGGGGCCTGCCCTATATACTCAGCAGAAATTTGGGCCTTAGGTGTTGGCTTTGCCACAACACTGTAAGCCCTCACAGGGCCCTGCTATGAAGTATTAGATCAAGAATTGTAATTACATGCCCCTGTTGAACAGGGGCAGAAAAATTGGGCCTTTGGTGATGGTGGTGGTGGTGCTGGTGCCACAACACTGTAAGTCCTCACAGTTAATCTTGGTGGGCGCTGGAACGGGCCCTGCTGTGAAATATTATATAATATTATATCAAGAATTGTAATTACATGCCCCTGTTAAACAGGGCCAGAAAAATTGGGCCTTTGGTGGTGGTGGTGGTAGTGGTGGTGCTGGGCCACAACACTGTAAGTCCTCACAGTTACTCTTGGTGGGCGCAGAAAAGGGCCCTGCTGTGAAATATTAGATCAAGAATTCTAATTACATGTCCCTGTTGAACAGGGGCAGAAAAATTGGGCCTTAGACACTGGTGCTGGTGCCACAACACTGCAACCCCTCTCAGATACTCTAGTTGGAGTGCAGGAACTAGCCCTGCTGCAAAGAATTGCATCGAAAATTGTAATTACACGCCCCTGTTAAACAGGGGCTGAAAAATTGGGCCTTAGGCACTGGTACTGGTGCCACAACACTGCAACCCCTCACTGATACTCTAGTTGGAGCGCAGGAACTAGCCCTGCTGCAAAGAATTGCATCAAAAATTGTAATTACACGCCCCTGTTAAACAGGGGCTGAAAAATTGGGCCTTAGGCACTGGTGCTGGTGCCACAACACTGCAACACCTCACAGATACTCTAGTTGGAGCGCAGGAACTAGCCCTGCTGCAAAGAATTGCATCAAAAATTGTAATTACATGGGCTGAAAAATTGGGCCTTAGGCACTGGTGGCGGCACCCAGAACCAAAAATGTTCTTACAAGCTATCAGCATGATCATTGAGGAGGAACAGGATATTTACTCAGCATAACAGGATAGTCACTCAGCATCAGCTTAAGCAGTCTTTGAAGGGATCTGACATTTCAAAAAAAATTATTCGGTTACATCAGCATCAGGTGCTTGGTAGCTGGTGGTGATCCATGACTGATTCATTTTTTTTTCGGTGGACAGACGCACCCTGTGATCGGTTACAAAGCCTCCAGCAGCACTGAATGTGCGTTCCAAAAGAACACTGGATGCAGGACAGGCCAGTAGCTCAGTTGCATACTGTGCAAGCTCTAGCCAGTGATCCATCCTCAAGACCCAGTAACCCAGAGGATTTGGGAAAGGTGTCCAAGTCAGATCTTGCCCCTAGGTATTCCTGCACCATGTAAAACAGACGCTGGCAATGGTTGCTGGAACCGATCCTACCTTGGGGCTGCGGACTATAAAATTGTCTGAACGCATCGGTCAGGCGGCCACCTTCTTCACCGCTCCTTCTTTGACTGACCGAACCCTCAGCAACACGTTGTTCAGGAACAGGAGTTTGTAACCTCCCAGTCTCTCGGAACGCGTTGCGCAGACCTTTCTGCAAGGCCTCCCGAAGATGTTTCATCCTCTGCTCCCTCGGCGATGGCAAGATAAGGTCCGAAACCTTACCCTTGTAACGTGGATCAAGGAGGGTTGCCAGCCAGTATTGATCCCTCTCCTTGATACCACGAATACGAGGATCCTTCTGCAGACTTTGCAGGATCAGGGAGGCCATGCAGCGTAGGTTTGCTGAGGCATTCGGTCCGGAGTCCTCTGGGTCACTAAGGATGACATGATCTGCAACCACCTCCTCCCAGCCACGTACAAGTCCATGGGTTTCTTGGGACTGTAAATGATCCCTTAAAGACTGCTGCTGATGCTGAGTGCCAGGCACCTCCATGCTGACACAATCCTCCTCCTCTTCCTGAGTGATCGGCGGGCACGCAGGAACACTGTCTGGATAAAGGAGGCCTTGAGAGCTAAGGAAGTCCTCCTCTTCCTGCCTCTGTTCTACCTCAAGTGCCCTGTCCATTATTCCATGCAGCGTGTGCTCCAATAGGTGGACAAGGGGGACAGTGTCACTGATGCATGCACTGTCACTGCTCACCATCCTCGTGGCCTCCTCAAATGGTGACAGGACAGTGCATGCATCCCTGATCATGGCCCACTGGCGTGGGGAAAAAAAAACAAGCTCCCCTGACCCTGTCCTGGTGCCATAGTCGCACAGGTACTCATTGATGGCCCTCTGCTACGTGTGCAGCCGCTGCAGCATTGCCAACGTTGAATTCCACCTGGTGGGCATGTCACAGATTAGGCGGTTTTTGGGCAGGTTAAATTCCTTTTGGAGGTCTGCCAGCCGAGCACTGGCATTATATGACCGGCGGAAATGCACACAGACTTTCCTGGCCTGCCTCAGGACATCCTGTAAGCCCGGGTACCTGCCCAAGAACTGCTGCACCACCAAGTTAAGGACGTGAGCCAAACAGGGCACATGGGTCATTTGTCCCTGTCGGAGGGCGGAGAGGAGGTTGGCACCATTGTCTCAAACCACCATTAGTGCCTTAAGTTGGTGTGGCGTCAACCACCTCTGAACCTGCTCCTGCAGAGCTGACAGAACCTCTGCCCCACTGTGGCTCCTGTCCCCCAAGCATACCAGCTCAAGCACCGCATGGCATCTTTTGGCCTGCGTACTTGCGTAGCCCCTTGAATGCTTATGCTGGTTCCGAGGACAAAGCACAGGAAGACGCCATGAAGGAAGAAGAAGAGGAGGGGGTGGAGGAGAGAGGTGTGTCAGAATCACCAGTAGTGGTATTTTGGTGGCGTGGTGGCTGAACAACCTCCAACACTACTGCACCTTGTCCTGCATCCTTCCTAGCTGCCAGTAGAGTCACCCAATGCGCCGTGAAACTTAGGTAACATCCCTGTCCATGCCTGCTGGACCATGAGTCAGCAGTAATATGCACCTTACCGCTGACCGCCCTGTCCAGCGAGGCCAAGACATTGCCTTCCACATGCTGGTAGAGAGCAGGAATCGCCTTCCCTGAGAAAAAGTGGCATTTGGGAACCTGCCACTGAGGAACCGCACATTCCACAAACTCAAGGGGGCAGAGTCTACCAACTGAAAATGTAGCAGTTGAAGTGCTAGCAATTTTGCCAAGATAGCATTCAACCGCTGGGCATGTGGATGGCTGGGAGCGAACTTCTTTCTGCGGTGCAGCAGCTGGGGCAAGGAAATTTGCCTGGTACAATCTGACATCGGTGTACCGATAGCAGATTGCCCGCAAGTACTTGGCTGTGACACACCTAATTCTACACCTTCATTCCTCTCAGTGCAGGTCTCAAAGAGGACTGAAGGTATAGTGGGGTTGGAGATCCCAGCTGATGAGGAGCAAGGAGAGGTCCTCTTTTTTCTTTGGTGTGGGTCTTTTAGGTACGCTTGCCAACAAACTGCATGGCAGGTCAAGATATGTCTGGTCAAGCATGTGGTGCCCAATCGGGAGATGTTTTGGCCACGCGAGATACGCTTGAGACATATGTTACAAATAGCAGCGGTATGATCTGATGCACTCGTCTTAAAAAAGGCCCACACCAAGAAACTTTTGGAATAAAGCGCAGAGAGAGCAGCGCCCTGCACATGCGGAGCGCTGAGGTGTGATGCAGTCAGTGTGCTGCCCTTAGGCTGGCCCCTGGAGGGCATCCTGTCTCGTTGGTGATGTGCCTCCTCCTCCTCCTCCTCTCTCCTATCAGGCACCCACGTTGGGTCAGTGACCTTATCATCCCCTCCCTCCTCATCACTGGAGCAAACCTGGCAGTATGCTGCAGCAGGGGGAACATGACTGCCAGATTACTCCTTCTTGGGCACCCCCTCTGTCCGTGCTCACGTTACTGCCTTCATCTAGCTCACTATCATCATCAGAGCCTTCAAACACTGGGCATCCTCCTGGAGCATGTACCCAACACTGTGGTCAAACAGTTCAAGGGACTCCTCAGGAGGACATGGTTGGGCTAGGGAAGGATCACTGATGCCATTGAGCCGAGGGAAGAGGCCGCGTTGGCAGCTGCTTTGCCAGGCAAAGTACCCTGAGCCTGGGTGAGAGAGGATGAGGAGGACGACGGCTTGGTCATCCACTCAACGTCTTCCACATGTTGCCACTCAGCCAGCTGCCGAAAAAAAGGCCAAGCGTGTCCCACGGCCACATGCTCACATGCTGATGAGGATGCACAGTGTCCACGACCAGCACTGTTGCCTCTAGACACAGAGCCTGCTTGCCCTCTTTTATTGGCTTGTCACTGTCTGCCTCTCCTTGTTAGCCTTCCAGACGTACTATTGGCCTGCAGTGAGCTGCACAATACTGGGATATATATATATATACATATATATATATATATATATATATATATATATATATATATATATATATATATATATATATATATACCAATTATACTGCAGCTAGCAGAATCAACTGCCTGCCTGTAGTATTATTAGTATGATAACCCCTGCACTTGTCTTCAGGTAGCCATGCTGTAGGTGCAACTGTGCGGGGTACACAGTACAGTAGCTGGAAATACTTCAATGCGCCTACACAAGCACCTGGCTGCAGGTTGCTATACTGTAGGTCAGAATGTGCAGGGTACATAGTACAGTAGCTGGAAATACTTCAATGAGCCTACACAAGCACCTGGCTGCAGGTTGCTATACTGTAGGTCAGACTGTGCAGGGTACACAGTACAGTAGCTGGAAATACTTCAATGAGCCTACACAAGCACCTGGCTACAGGTTGCTATACTGTAGGTCAGAATGTGCAGGGTACACAGTACAGTAGCTGGAAATACTTCAATGAGCCTACACAAGCACCTGGCTGCAGGTTGCTATACTGTAGGTCATACTGTGCAGGGTACACAGTAAAGTAGCTGGAAATACTTCAATGATCCCACACAAGCACCTGGCTGCAGGTTGCTATACTGTAGGTTAGACTGTGCAGGGTACACAGTAAAGTAGCTTGAATACTTCAATGAGCCTACACAAGCACCTGGCTGCAGGTTGCTATACTGTAGGTCAGACTGTGCAGGGTACACAGTACAGTAGCTGGAAATACTTCAGTGAGCCTACACAAGCACCTGGCTGCAGGTTGTTATACTGTAGGTCAGACTGTGCAGGGTACACAGTAAAGTAGCTGGAATACTTCAATGAGCCTACACAAGCACTTGGCTGCAGGTTGCTATACTGTAGGTCAGACTGTGCAGGGTACACAGTACAGTAGCTGGAAATACTTTAATGAGCCTACACAAGCACCTGGCTGCAGGTTGTTATACTGTAGGTCTACACTGTAGGAAATACTGTAAAAAAAACCTGCCTGCCTGTCAGTATATTAGGAATAGAAGAACAGGATCTAGCTGAACTGAATACAGTGTATATATATATATATATATATATATATATATATATATATATATATATATATATATATATATATATATATATATAAAACACCTGGGATGCATATATATATACACAATACACTGTAGCTAACTGACTCGACCTGCCTACTCTATCTAACTTAAATCAAATGACACTGTCTGTCTCTCTCTCTCTCTCTATCGCTGAACGCCAGAACACACTACACAGGGCCGTTATATAGTGTGGGGCGTGTACTAAACCCCCTGAGCCATAATTGGCCAAAGCCTCCTTGGCTTTGGCCAATTACGTCTCTCTGTTCGGCTCTCTGCGGGTCATATTGCATCAGCCAGCAATGCATTGCGATGCCGCAGTGAATTATGGGCCGTGATGCGCCACTCGAATTTGGCGCGAACGGCCCATATCATGCGTATTTCGGCGAACGACCGAACACACGATGTTGAGTCGAACATGGGTTCGACTCGAACACGAAGCTCATCCCTACTGAGGACAGCAGCCTTAAGTACTTTACACTCATCCCACAGACTACTAACCTCAAGCATTATTATATTAATTCCTTCTGAACTGGCCACTGTTGCTGGTATCCAAGTATTGTTATTATTTCATTTAACTAGCTACTGTTGCTGGCACGCACCTATTGCGCCTAAACTTTTAAACTATGCCTTGCAACTTGGCCATGCTTTTGCTATAGTTTGTTTTACAGCTGCTAAAACTTGGGTCAGGAATGTAAACTGGCATTTGGGGATAGTCTATGGTTTTAGGTTAAGTAGTGCCTAATATGGGTTCAAGGGAATCATCTGTTGAAAGCAGATACGTAGGATTTTGAACATCTGAGAAGGGATGGGAGAACGGTTTGGCCCGAGCATAAGTTCGGACCGATCTTTGGTTGTTCGGATGTTCTGTGAACACCGAACAATATGCAGTGTTTGGGGCAAATTTGAAAGCCGCCGGAACACCGTTAAAGTCTATGGGACACTAACATGAAAAATCAAAAGTGCTACATAAGGCTTATATGCAAGTTATTGCCATAAAAAGTGTCAAGTTAAAAAAAAATAGTGTAGGGGTCCCCCCAAAATCCATACCAGACCCTTATCCGAGCACACAACATGGCAGGCCATAGGAAAAGGGGGCTACAAGAGAGCGCCCCGCCTCCTGAACCATACCAGGCCACATGTAAATCCATGCCGCCCAACTGACCGAAAAAGAAAAAAAAAAAAGCCGCAACCGTTCCGCCTCCATGGGAGGCTCCCGCCGACTGATGCTTCTTCTGGGTGATAGTTCTTATACAGCTGAGGGTTGGGCCACCTGGTGACGTAAAAGGGTGACCCCACCCTCTCCGATGCCAGGGGGAAGCCCCTGTGGCATTAGAGGGGGGCAGGGTCACCCGTTTATGTCACCGAGTGGCCCCGCCGTCAGCTATGTCAGAACTGTCACCCAGAAGAAGCGTCAGTCGGCAGGAGCCTCCCATGGAGGCGGAACGGTTGCAGCTTTTTTTTTTTTCTTTTTTCGGTCCGTCGGGTGGCATGGATTTACATTGCGGGACATTTTTATTTTTTTATTTTTTAATAAAGGACTTGTCCCAAGCTGTCTCCTTTTTGACACTTTTTTTGTGAAATGGTAGGGGTCCAATGTACCCCGTCACCAATTCACATAGGAGGGGGCTGGGATCTGGTGGTCCCCTTGTTAAAGGGGGCTTCCAGATTCCGATAAGCCCCCTTCCCGCATACGCCCACAACTGCCAGGCAAGGGTTGTTGGGATGTCTTCATCAACACCCTCCCCATGTTGAGGGCATGTGGCCTGGCACGGTTCAGGAGGGGGGGCGCTCTCTCATCCCCCCCTCTTTTCCTGTGGCCTGCCAGGTTGCATGCTCGGATAAGGGTCTGGTATGGATTTTGGGGGGACCCCCACGCCATTTTTAAAATAAATTTTGGCGCAGGGTTCCCCTTAATTTCCATATCAGACCTGAAGGGCCTGGTATGGATTTTAGGGGGACCCCCACGCAATCTTTTTTTATTTTGGTTCGGGGTTCCCCTTAATATTCATACCAGACCCAAAGGGCCTGGTAATGGACTGGGGGGGGGGGGGGGGGACCCATGTCCTTTTTTTCAATGAGTTTATCTATATTGCCAAGACCCAACAATTCATTACAGCCGCAATCAGTTTTAAGTGACAATTTTTCCTTTAGAAGTGTAATTTTACTGTGGTACTGTTCTAAACATGGGAAAAATGCGCCACTTTACAGGCATACTATAGACACCCCCCAGGCACAATATTTAAAGGAATATTTCATTTCTATTGTTTCACGTTAAGCATTAAAAAAATCACTGCTCCAGAAAAAACGTCTGTTTTTAAAAAAAATGTTTGCATCGATAAATGTCCCCTGGGGCAGGACCCGGGTCCCCAAACACTTTTTATGACAATAACTTGTATATAAGCCTTTAAAATGAGCACTTTAGATTTTTCATGTTCGTGTCCCATAGATTTTAATGGTGTTCGTGTGTTCTTCCAAATTTTTTGCCTGTTCGGTATGTTCTGGTGCGAACCGAACCGGGGGGGGGGGGTGTTCGGCTCATCCCTACACCTGAGCACTAAGCTATGAACAATGGAGCAGGTCCGCCATGTGTGTAAAAATGAGCTTATTTCTGAACAGCCTCGGAATCGTGTAGTGGGGTTATGAGGATATTCTTGTGCGATACCATGTACCTTTGCAGTAATTTTTTATAATTATTTTCGATTCCACTGCCGTTGCATTGTGTTGAAAATGCTTTATTTTTATAGACATCATGTGGTATAAAGCATTACCACTAGGGGGTGTCATAGCAGTGCTGAATCCTACTATGCTTAGGGGACAATCTTTGTGCTAACAGTTATGTTACATGTACAGTATCTCCTGCTTGTCATTATTCAGACAAACAGACACAACATTATGTACTTGTGAGACTGTTAATCGAACGTTTTCTTTTAGAGTCATACAAAAAAAGTCTATTTATGCTAGCTATTCATGCATCTTTTTATTGCTCTATTGTAATTATTGGTTTTCTAGGGAATATTTTTTTATGGTCATGTACGTATTTCCGATGTTTTTTTTTTTATCCAGGTTGATGAAAATTATAGTATTTTATACATTTTGACTTAGGTAAATTTTTTGGCATTCTATAATATATTATTGAAAAACTTAATAATATCACACACTCTATAAACTCATTTTATTTAACCCCAAAAAATCTATTGCATGAATTTAAAAAAACAACTCAAAATGTAATTAATCTGTAACTGTACTATTCTTGTTACACATTTGATAATTTAATAAAAATCTTTAAAGGAAAAAAAAAAAAAAAAACACAACTCAAAATAGCTAAACAATTATTGACCACCCAGGTTAGCATGTATGGACAAAACAACCCCCTGCTTAGCTCATTCAAAACAAAGTAACAGATTTGTTTAAAACAATTTGCTGTGTGGGATAAATATAAAAAAGTGCTCCCAGCAAGGACGAAGGATCATACTTACACCTCCCCCCATCTGTTCCACCTTACATTGTAGTGATACCACTGCTTAAGATTCTTTAGGATCCATCACACCGTGGTCTCCAACCCTGATGTCACTAGTAAATTCTGTAATGATGTATGAGCTGGTGAGACAAACCACAGAACGTAGAGGGGGACCAGAAATCCAACACTCTTGGAAGTATTCGATTCTGAATATTCAGTAAGAATCTGTATCTCTGCAATACAAGGCAGATCAGTAGCACTGGTAATCACAGAGCTAAGCATGAACTCTCTTCTTTGCAGGGGCACTTTGTTTTCATATTTATACTGGTGACAGAGTCACTCTAAAGTCAGAGGTGTAACTAGAACCTTCTGGGCCTCCGGGGAAAGAAACCATGAAAGGCTCCCCGACCTCTAGTCCCTGGAGCCCTTCCCACTGATCTTGGGCCCTTTATTATGGTCCTGCAGCGGGACCCTTTCACATGTTCTACAGCAGGCCACCTTCCTGCCATCTTGGGACAGGTTGCCACCTTTTCTTCAAGCCAAACCTGAACACTCTAGCAGTGCATAGCATTTTTTTTTGTAGTATACATATATTGTGTGATTAAAACCCACAGAGTTCCCCTTTACATCTGAACTTGCCGAGTTCCCCTTTATATCTGAATCTGCCGAGTTCCCCTTTACATCTCAACTCGCCATGTTTCCCTTTACATCTAAACTCGCTAAGTTCCCCTTTACATTTGAACTTGCCGAGTTCCCCTTTACATTTCAACTTGTCGAGTTCCTTCATGTCCCCTATACATCTGCACTCGCCACGTTCGCCTTTACATCTGAAGTTGCCATGTTCCCCTTTACATCTGAACTCGCCGTGTTCCCCTTTACTTCTGAACTTGCCATGTTTCCCTTTACATCTAAACTTGCTAAGTTCCCCTTTACATTTCAACTTGCCGAGTTCCCCTTTACATTTCAACTTGTCAAGTTCCTTCTTACATTTTAACTTGTCGAGTTCTCCTTTACATTTTAACTTGCAGAGTTCTCTTACACTGTAAGGGGGGACTCTGCAGACTCTGATGTAAAGGAGAACTCTGAGGAATATGATCTAAGGTGGAACACTTGTAAGTAGTGGCTCTGATGTAAGGGGGGACACTGAAAACTCTGGTGTAAAAGGTAACTCTGATATAAAGAGGTCTCTGGTAACCAGAGCCCCCACATACATCATAGTTTCCAGCATTCCTCTTTAATCAGGGTTCCCAGAGTCCCCCTTACATCAAAGTCCGCTGAGACCCCCTTACATCAGAGTCCGCAGAACCCCCTTACATCATAGTCCGCAGAGCACCCGTTACATCAGAGTGTCATGATCACTTAGTGCCCCTGTTCCTCATTCCAGCACCCGGGTGTTGGCTGTTGCTTTTCCCCTGTCTGTGTTCACCTGTAAGGTGATTGATCCAATCAGTCACCTGATATAAGCAAACCAAACACTCTATCCATTGCTCATTGTAACTGTTCCAGCCTCGCATTTGTCTGCCTTGCTTTGTTGTTTGAATTCCCTGTGTATGACCCGGATCGGATATCGGACTATTCCCTGAACTCAGCCTGCCTTATTACCTAGACTGTCATTGGATCGGATATTGGACTATTCCCTTAACTCAGCCTGCCTTATTACCTGGACCGTCTTAGAACCACGCTATCTGTCTGCTAAACTGCAAGTAGTCTGTTGTTTGCTCTGTTCACGTCTGCTCTGTGTTTGGTGACTAGGCACTATAACATTGTGTATAAGTCCTGGGGACAACCAAGTATTGGTTGGCCTGCTTGTCTTAAGGGAAAGGGGAGTGCTATAGGTGAAGCACACAGTAGCTAGCTATAGTGTCTGACCACCTGCATTGAGATAGACGTGACATTCGTGACACAGAGTCAGTAGAGCCCCCTTACATCAGAGTCTGCAGAATTTCACAGTAAGGGGGAGCTTTGTGGACTCTAATGTAAAGGAGAACTCTTATGTAAGGGGTGCTCTGGGAACCCTCATTTAAGGGGGGGGGGGGTTGATGTAAGGGGGATCACTGTGGACTCTGGTGTAAAGGGAAACTCTGATGTATGGGGGTTGTTGCTCGCCAAAGCCCCCCCCCCCCCGTTACATCAGAGTTCACAGAGCACACCTTACATCTACACCTTACATAACAGAAAGACCGATGATTGGAGTGTAGGCCGTGGGCACACACGGGACATCCAGCTCTCTCTCTCTCTCTCTCCTTTCTCATCCATGCAAGGCGGGTGGCTGTCAGTGCTGGGTGTGGGCAGTACAAGAGAGAGTGTAACAGACACTCTCTGCTTACAACTGCAGCCAGCAACCCTACCGTGTAGCCACAGTCTGGGCTCTTGGGACCCCCTCACACTGGCATAACTCCAGGGCCCCATCGCAAGTGCGAACTTTGTGACCCTGTCAGTTCCATCACTGTTTAAAGTGGAATTCTGGTATATAACTAATCTTAAAACTGCACCCTTAACCCTAACTTAACCCTCCTAACACCTATACCAAGAAAGATTAGAATACTTACTAATTTTCAGTCCAGTCACATGATCTTCCCTGTGTCAGCCAGCAGTGGCTGCAGGGGAGAGGAAAGGGTGCTCAACAACGCCTGAAATGCCTGAACGGTGACATTACCCATAGGCTTACTATGACCCATCCCTTTTTGACGCTCCCTCTTCTATCCTCCTATCCGGTGGTAGCTGGCACAGGGGAGCCGATCACATGACCAGAGCGACCTGAAACTCTTTCTTCCACAGGTTAGTTAGTATAGGTGGTAGAAGGGGAGTGGGAGCAGTTTTAAGATTAGTTAGCTTTATCCCAGAACAATTGCTTAATCCTCAACCACTCTCCAGCAATGCATATATTTCCTTGCCTTGCCACACCATTAAGTGCTGGAAGCCAAGGCAAATACCTATTACTAATGGGTATGGAGCAGTATGTGATTTACTCTTTGGGCTAATCAGTTCCCCTGCACATGCAAAGCACAAATTCACTTTAAATTAAAGACCAAGCCTTTTTCTGACATTTGTTGTTTACAAGTAAAAATCCGATGGGCCCTCCGATCCACCTAGACAGAAGGGGACGGATCCCCTTCTGTTTTTTTTAGAGGACCAAGTTGGAGGTAGGCGAGTGTAAATGGACACAAGTCTGTTTACACCTGCAGCTCCATAGAGGTGAACAGAGGGTCAGATTGGGTCAGACTGATCGTGGAAAGGGGCCTAGGGCTGCTTGCACACTGATGCGCTGTGTTTTACCCACACTGCGGGTGAAGCTCAGTGCACCTGTGGCTTTCCTGCGTGTTAGCACTTTGCCAAAGACTTCTATGTCTAGAAGTCTATGGCTCAGTGCAGGTAAGCCACAAGTACACTGTGCAGCACCTCTGAATCAGTTTCAAAGTAGCCCAGTAAACATTGCAGGAGAGATATGCCCATATATATATACATTATGATTTGAGTAATAAACTTACCTTTAAGAACAGTCTTCCATTCAGGTATCGCCGGCTGTTGCTGTCCCAGGCAGAGTGCATTTGGTATCACTCCACCTGTGACAGTAGCCAGTGCTATACAGGAAGCAACGGGTTTTGTGGCTCTGCTCTGCAGCTGCTTGCTTCCTCTACTGCTGGCTTCATTCACAGCACTGATGCCCTGGAGAAGAGGGTTGGCAACCCACGATCTGGACTTTCTGACCTGCCATCCCAAAGCAGGAGGTCATGGGCCACATCAGAGGGATCTGATTGGGCACCCCTGCTCTAGTACCTACTATTTGATCATTTTCACTGTTATTGTTATCATGGAATATCTATTTATAAATTAAGAACAGATTCATCACCAAGTCATAGAGAGGAAGATGGTAATTTTCCGCATAGCTGGAGTGCGAAAAAGATCAATAGGGGTCATTCTGGAAGTCAATGCTGAGGAATCGTTTGGAGTTTCTAGTTTCAGCATCTGGAGAAAAAAGGAGAAATGGGAGGTCAGTCTTAATTGCTGTGGATTTACTCTCTTCATATGAAATAGTGACTGGGTTCCAATGCACAAAAAGAAAACATCAATAACAATATATGTGAGCACCCTGTCCTAGACAGGGGCTACTATCCAAATTTAGTCAAGCTGGGTAGTAGTCAGCCCAGATTAATTTATAGTTTACTTGTTCATTTGGTTTTCTCCTAAACTCAGTGCAGCTGTAGTCTCTCTCTCTACTGCCTTCACTGGAACTTATGGCAATAGTGTGAGAAGATACAGTAAACCTGAGTTATGTATATACTATACATGTGTTCTCTAGCCTACCGATAGGAGGTTTATTGCCACTGGTGCATGCTAGGGGGAGTATATATATTTGGGGAGGACCATGTGAGCTCTCTTCCCCCGGGATGCTGCCTGGGTAGGGTGTGTGGGGAGAAGCTGAGTGACTAGGCCAGGGGCCTAGGAAGGTTTTGCATGTGGTTAGTGCAGAGACCTAAGAGCAGAAGGAGCCTGCCTGTCCAGTGTGGCCCCAGGCTCAGGAAGAGGACAGGAAAGGAGAAGTCATGTCTGGGTTGGAGTACCAGAGGTGACTCTGTCACTTGAGGTCCTATGGAAAGGGAACTCATAGAGAGCCTGAGAAAGCACTGGGATGATCACCAAGACTGCTGCTGCTATAGATACTATTGCTATTGGAGACTGCTGCTGCATCTGAGAAGGCACAGGTTCCTGGGTCCAGCCTAAAGGCTGTTTTTCATGTACTGGAGTCTATTGTTAGAGTCTCTTTAGGTCGTTAATGAGTGTTTTGAATTCCCTAACCCTCTCTTCATGGAGACTGAATGAAATTCCCTTTGGCCATATGTACACATTTTACACTTATGCCTGAGGACTACACCCTAATGTGAAATGCTAGCCCTCCCTGTCTCTGGGTACTTCACCTGCCTCTGGGGATCAGGGAGCACTATATATGAGTACTGTTGTTAGCAGGCCTTCTAAGGCAGTACTAAACCATTCTATCCTTTACAGCCAAGTAAGCTGACATCTTAGCCTCTGTTTCTTTGTAGGTGCCATGGTACTGCACATGTGATCAGTGAGGATACCAGCCATTTGATGGCTTGACAGTTTGCTAGACAGCACAAGGAACTGTGACAGTTATTATTCACAGCATATCTTGAATGCAACTGTTTTGGGAAACAGTTAAATGCAAAGGATTAGTTTCACTTTAACAAGATTTAAACTACAACATGCACTGGTAAAACTGCACATCATTCCATATGTTGTTTGTTATTTCTAAAGGTAACATGCTGTTTTAATGTTTTTTTTAAATATATGTAAAGGTTTGTTTAAAAAAAAAAAACATGTCATACTTCCCTCCTCTGTGCAGTTGGTTTTGCACAGAGTGGCCCCAATCCTCCTCTTCTGGGGTCCCTCAGTGTGGTGCTCCTGGCTCCTTCCCTTCTCGAGTGCCCTGTTGGGGAGCCGCTCTCCCTTGGGGCACTCGTGCGGGCGCGCTCCCATGTCCTGCTGCTGCGTCCATTGACACAGACAGCAGAACTCGGCCCCGCGTCATTGGTTTTGATTGACAGCAGTGGGAGCCAATGGCTGTGCTGCTATCAATCTATCCAATCAGGACCCGAGACACCAGCTGGAGCTGGTGTGCTCATCCCCATTGCTGGAAAGACCGGGTTCAGGTAAGTAAAAGGGGGGCTCTGGGGGGCTGCTGCATCACAGGAGTTTTTTTGAGGGTTTACAAACCCTTTAAGGCATAATCATGACATGAAATAACCGCCATGTTGATAAAATAAAGATAAAATAACCAGCAAACAGTGGATGGTGTCTCATCTTCTCTTTGTAAACAGAAAGACCCTTTCTTTTTTTCCTATTTACAGACATGGAAATGTGAATGTGAAGTGGCTTCATATAGCAGCAGCGATTGGCACCTTGTGGTGTAGTTTACATCTAACATAGGTGTTTCGGCTCTCAATGATTTTTCTGTGCAGCATTTGCTTTGCACTTTTGAATTAACCATATTTCTTGAAATCGATCACAGTACACAGTCATCCCCGTATGAGCTCTGTATTTTTGCATAACGCAAAAGCAATTTCCTGTCCAGGTGCTCAGCATGGAGGAGCTTTCAGCTGGTTGCGAATGACTCTTTTCTACTTTGGCTTCCCTTTGAAGGTATGAACACTGGAAGAATAAGAGTCTGCAGAGTCAAGTTATATAATTATTTTGTACTGCCTGACATGGGACTCCTGAGACCCCAAACTGCTTTCTCGGTTTCTTACTGTGTATGTCATAGGCCCCTTATGATTCTTCAAGTTGTCATGCCTCATAGCCACTGTGGCAACCTGCTTGTAATATTTGAGATACCTACCCAAATCCCCCCAAACTTGCATTGAATTGTGAAAGTATTTGGGCCTGTGCTGATGGGATTTTGTTTACTTCAAATGGGATTTGCATTCCCATGCAGGTCTATGAGAATGCAAAAATACTTGAAGCAGGTCAAAAGGTCAACTGCAGGTCACATGCACCTGTTAGTAAATTCTGTATTTTCTCAGAAGCATCTTAAAATAATGTCAAACTGATGCCATTGATAGTAGCTTAAAGCCCCTCGACACAGGCTTTTAACCTGTTGCTCCAGGACTGAAAAGGGAAAGGGCATGCAGCAGCAAATAGACAAGTGTAGAATATTATGGCAATAGGCTTCCTATCCTCCCTCAAATCTTGCTGACAAATTTTGACATCAGCTGGTATAGACTGGGAATTGCATTGTTTTGGGTAGTATATAGTTATTTAACCATTTTATTTTTTACACAATTAAATTATACTTTTTGTTTATTTATTTTTTTCTCGTAAGGTCTTTTCTGCCCTGTGATGAAAACAATAACAGGGACTGCAGTGCAACATGGGTACTACCTTTAAAAACAGCCTTGGGTCTCAACAACACCTTGTACCTATTCAAGGAAAAAAAATGGGTTCTTTGCAAGATAAGGTTGCAAGATCAGATACTGGCCTCACAGAGAGGATAGACACAAGGAATACCACCTTGTAGGTGAGAGTAGAGAGAGGAATATGTCTAATGTTACAAAACAAGACCTTTCCTGAAGTGGGGATAAAACCAAATCAGGTCCTCCAAATTAAGCTGTAGGAAGCCTCTAAACTAAGCCAAAAATAGCATAAACATGATACTTAATAGTGTTGGGAGCCAAATGCTGGTCTAAACTATTTTCCCACGTGCTCCCACTCTTTTTATAATATTTTTTTTACATTAGTTACAGATTTACAAATTTTATCATTTACATTTTTAATATTTTTTAAATTCTTTTTTTATTTTATTTCTCATGAGGTTGTCCCTGCCCTGGTCGAGCAAATAGGGGCAGGGACAGCAGGCTCTAACTAAGACACTTAAAGCGATCATATCTATGCACTACTTGGTGTGTGTAAATGATGTAGTACTGGCTATAACAGCCAATGGCTGCAGTGCTGATCTGTGTATTCTGACAGGTGATGTCAGAATACAATAGCACAGCGGAAAGATCTACACATCCACATAGCTTGCATGGATCTGTGAGTTTTTTGCATTCAACCCCCTGGTTAAACAAAAAAAACTCCCCATGTTTACAGCCACCACATAACGACATCAAAGAATTGGTGAGTTGCAATGTAATAAACTTTTGTTGTGTCGCATTAAGGAAATTAAGGAAATTAACTGCATTTGAGCATCACAACCTGGAAATCTTATTTAACTCAGTTTTTATATTCACAGCAAACTCCCCCATAAATTCATGTCTGCATGATTTATTTTGTTGAGAAATCACTTTGAAAAACACCCCCTAGCATTTCTAGTTGTGGCCATTGTGACTAAGGGCAGATAATTCATGTAGCATTTATTTCCTGGAAATCATCTGCCACCGGCTTAGCTGAGAAAGCCCCATGAAGACTGCTGGGATATTGGTCTAGGCCAGAAACGAAGAAGCAACTAAAAAAATGTGGAAAAAAGTATAAACAAGTGTAAATAATATACCTTCCTATCTATTTGCTGATACTAGTAGCATAATGATTAAAATAGTTAAAGTTGATTGAGAGAGTTTAGTTTTGTTTAATGGACAGAAGGTGAAACAACTTTTAAAATAGAGAAACTGTTTACTCACATATAGCTAATCTTATATGTGAATGGCAACATCAGTATTGCTGTAATGAATCCCAGTAATGGTGAAGATGGTATGTGGGATGGAATTTAAATATTACAAGTAGTTTTTTTTTCATTTTGGAGATTTCCCTTTACTTCCTGTTCCACTGCCAAACAGGAAGTGAGAGGGAAATGAAGGGAATTTCTTGGGGAACCCCAAGTCATCAGACCTAGTGTCCTCATAGGAAGATTTCCCCTCCATTACTTTTCTGAGGATAACCGAAGATTTGCTTTTTACTTTTAATGATAATGGTAAACAGGGCAAATAGAGAGGGTGAATCTTCTGAACAGGGCCACAGACAGCAAAAAAAAAAACTGATAAGGGTTCTAATTCAAACCGAAAAAAAAAGTTTTGCCTTTAGTTATACTTAAACTCTGACTGAAACATTATGTATACAGGTAAATGATTTACTCCAAAAAGCCACAGAGGATACAGCAGTGTAAAACTTACCAGCAGCAGAACGTTAGCAATAGCATTTTTCGGCAGAAACTAAGCACCAATAACACAGGTAGGAGTAGTATTAATACAAGAATTAAAAAACTATAGAGAAAACAGCAGTGTAAAACTAGCTAGTGAAAGAACAATTTTCAATTCCAATTTTAGTCTCAAATTTACTAGAGAAAAAGATTAGGGTTAAAATATAAGAATTTAAAAGACCATAGATGATACAGCAGTGTAAAATTGGCCAGGAGCAGGACAATTTTAAATAGCAAGGCTAAGCTCAATTTATTAAAGACAAAGAGCACATGCTGGAGCTTTGCTACAAGAACGAAGATACCACAGATGGAAACAGCAGTGTAAAATTGGACAGCAGCATATAATAGTTTTAATCAGGGATAATAAGACTAAGCACTGTATGCCTAAATTTTATTTTATCTGTTCAGATCAGGGTACTGTGAATGTAAGTGATGTAATATAAGGCGATACAGTGCCTTGAAAAAGTACTCCAACTCCTTGAAATTTTCCACATTTTGTCATGTTACAACCAAAAATGTAAATGTATATTATTGGGATTTTGTGTGATAGACCAACACAAAGTGGCACATAATTGTGAAGTGGAAGGAAAATTATTAATGGTTTTAAAATTTTTTGAGACATAAATATCTAAAAAGTGTGGCGTGCATTTGTATTTAGCCCCCTTTACTCTGATACCCCTAACTAAAATCTAGTGGAACCAATTGCCTTCAGAAGTCACCTAATTAGTGAATAGACCTGTGTGTAATTTAATCTCAGCATAAATACAGCTGTCCTGTGAAGCCCTCAGGGGTTTGTTATGCCTCGTTTCTACTGAGGGGATCAGTTCAGTTCGGTTTGGTACGGTACGCTATTTTGAGTGTTTCCATTATGAAAGCGGCCCATACAACCGAACCGCACCATTCAGGGTCCTGCTTCAGATGTGGGGCAATAGAAAATGTTACCATTCGGTTAGGGCGGAGCTACGATACATTCCACTGAGTGGTGAATGTGTGACGCCATGCTAGGTATTTTTTCTAAACCCATGTATGGCCCCTGGCGCTCCGACTTGCAGTGGAAACGCTCACCTGAATAGGCCGGACCATTTTAGGCCTTCCAAACTGTACCGAACCGATCCACTCAGTGGAAACGAGGCATTAGAGAACCTTAGTAAACAAACGGCATCATAAAGGCCAAGGAACACACCAGACAGGTCAGTAATAAAGTTGTGGAGAAGTTTAAGGTAGGGTTAAGTTATAAAAAAATTTCCCAAGCTTTGAACATCTCACGGTGCACTGTTAAATCCATCATCCAAAAATGGAAAGAGTATGGCACAACTGTCAAGACATGGCCGTCCACTTAAACTGACAGTCTGGACAAAGAGAGCATTAACCAGAGAAGCAGCCAATAGGCCCATGGTAACTCTGGAGGAGCTGCAGAGATCCACAGCTCAGGCGGAAGAATCTGTCCACAGGACAACTATTAGTCTTGCACTCCATAAATCTGCCCTTTATGGAAGAGTGGCAAAAAGAAAGTCATTGTTGAAAGAAAGCTATAAGAAGTTTTGTTTGCAGTTTGCGAGAATCCATGTGGGGGACACAGCAAACATGGAAGAAGCTGCTCTGGTCAGATGAGACCAAAATTTTACTTTTCGGCCTAAAAGCAAAACGCTATATGTGGTAGAAAACTAACACTGCACATTACCCTGAACACACCACCCCCACTGTAAAACATGGTGGTGGCAGCATCATGTTGTGGGGATGCTTTTCTTCAGCACGGACAGGCAAGCTGGTCAGCGTTAATGGGAAGATGGATGGAGCCAAATGCAGGGCAATCTTAGAAGAAAATATTTTAGAGACTGCAAAAGACCAGTCTGGGGCAGAGGTTCACATTCCAGCAGGACAATGATCCTATATATACACAGCCAGAGCTACAATAGAATGGTTTCGATCAAAAAATATTCATGTGTTAGAATGGCCCAGTCAAAGTCCAGACCTAAATCCAATTGAGAATCTGTGGCAAGACTTGCTGTTTACAGATGCTCTCCATCCAATCTGACAGAGTTTGAGCTATTTTGCAAAGAAGAATGCTCTCTAGATGTGCAAAGCTGGTAGAGACATACCCAAAAAGACTTGCAGCTGGAATTACAGCAAAAGGTGGTTCTACAAAGTATTGACTCGGGGGGCCTGAATACAAATGCACTCCACACTTTTCAGATATTTATTTGTAAAAAATGTTGAAAACCATTTATCATTTTCCTTCCACTTCACAATTATGTGGCACTTTGTGTTGGTCTATCACATAAAATCCCAATAAAATACAATAACGTTTTTGGTTGTAACATGACAAAATGTGGAAAATGTCAAGGGGTGTGAATACTTTTTCAAGGTACTGTATACAGTAGGTGTACACTATCCTTGAATGTATGTTTTTTGTTTTTTTTTTTATAGTGGGGTAAAAATTTGATGAAGGCTCTGATAAAGGGGGCTTGGATTTATTTATTTGCAGGCCATTCATCATTGTGTAGGCAGGTCTGGTGTACCAAGTCTCTTAAAATAGAATGGCAGTTTTTTGGTGGATAGATGTGTCTGAAGGGGTGGTCTTTGTTTTTATATATGTGGCGTCATGAGTACCTTTACCATTTATTTTTAACCATTACAATTTTACTACATAAGGAGGAGGTGCTCTGCTTATACTGATTATAATCCACCTGAAGTGCAAAGACCAAGAAGTCCCTAGTTGGTCATTGATTGCTATGGAAAAAATTAAAATTGCTTCATTAATTTACTGTTTCCCCAATTGCAAAGGAGTTGAGTTCACCCGGAGCCTATGCTTGACCCAAACCTCATCCCTTAACAGAAGGTATTCACTATGTCACACATCAGGGATCTGTTCCCACTACTATGTGGACTGGGCAACAAGGGGTTAATAGCAGCAGCTGAAACTAGGCAGTGGTATTGGCCTTGACTGAATACCTGAAGACCCTGATGGAGAGAACCCAACATGCTCATTCGACAGTGGAAGTGAGAGCCTGTAGAAGGGCTGAGTCTAAGGTACTGCCTTGTCTTCAACAGAACTCCTGATGGTTGGGGTGGATTTGGTTGCAGGAGATGTCCAGATTGTGACCCTCCAAATCAGCTGATCAGGCAGCTACTGGGAACCGAGAGTAGGTTGCTGGAGATACTGAGACACTCAGGAGATGAATAAAGGTATAAGCTGGACAAACTATGGGAACACAAGGGTTATGGAAACAATACTGGAAACGAAAGCATTGGGAATCAAAAGAGAACACAGGGGGTCCAGCTGCTAGTGTGTGGAACGCATCACTCAAACACTGAGCACCCTGCACACTAGTCTTTTAAGACAGCGTCCACTCTGTAATTGGCTGAAAGTGGACGCACGCAGAGGGAAAGACCCAGCACAGAAGCATGGAACAGGTGAGTGTGACACATTAATCTCATTGCATCACATAGCCCTAATATATGAAAATTATTACTCATTTCAAAAAAGTAAGACAAATATTTTCAAGTGGAGCAATGTTTACCTCAAGAGTAACAGGGCTTCCATCTTTGTCCCCGTTAATTCTTACTACTCGATTCAGATTGTAAAGAGCTTGCTGAGAACGCTTTGCAAACACAAGCCAGCGAATTGACTCTGGGACCCAACTATCATTAGTAACATAGGAAGAAGAATGGAAAAACTGATTAATATTCAAAAGAAATGCAAGTAAATTGGAAAGCAATTAGCTGTCTGTAATTCATGTGCTATTTACAGAAACCAGCTTTCAAAAGTTATTTTCTTGATTGTACATTACAGGACCCAGGATGGTATTCTTAAACTACTGGGTCCTACTGCCACAAGATTGTACATTAGCAAAGCAAAGTTATAATATGACCCCTCCCACTCCCAGGATAGTTTTTGCTAGTGCCCTTAGGAGATGGTTGTCTTTTATGAGCTCTGAGAGCTAAACTATTTTTAGATTTCTTTGCAAGATTTTTTTTCCTGCTAGTAAGACTCTTAGCTGCAACTCAGCCAATGTGGCACAATTGAGGAGGGCTTTCATTGGCTGTGTCTTCGGGATCATACCTGAACCCTATTAGAAAAAAGATGTGAAGCTGGTTGGTAATGTTGCCTTGGACACTGGATCCTGCGTTAAGGCACTCACCTTGCCACACAGTGAATCATATTAGCTGCAGGGTGCTGTATTGGTCCGGGGTCATGGCGCTGGGTGATCTTGACCCATGAAGACCCCTTAGGTTGAGTGATGAAGACTGTCCATGTTATGCTGAAGTCTTACATGGGCTGCAACACTTCCGTGTGTTTGAATTACCCTATGCATTCCCTACTCCATGCTAGCTTATAACAAACAAAAAGGGGAGGGAACCAAACAAATGAAAGGTACACAACTGTACCCCCAGATATTTAACCACTCACTGCAATAGAGTGGGACTCAGTGGCCAAAAAGCATATGGAAAAATGTGCACTGAACCAGAAAGAAGGCACAGAACCAAGTACCACTTTAATAGAGCCCATGCGGGCTTAGCCAGCTTCACACAAGGTATGGCATATCCTCCTTTGTGCACATCCCTGGGCGGCCTTACCAAAGATGTTCTTGCACTTGATCCAGAACATGGTATTCTAGGGTTACAAGCCATATTTCCTATGTCTAAAAGCA